>NW_015387344.1:217974-231672 GCF_001527695.2 Protobothrops mucrosquamatus | reverse complement strand
CTTAAAATCATCCCTACCTAAAATCCTCCCTAGGTCAGGCCCGCTTGCTGGAAAAGCCATGTCTTGAGGGCGCGGCGGAAAGTAAGGAGATCCGGAATCATCCGGATCTCGGGGGGTAGTTCGTTCCAGAGGGTGGGGGCACCCACAGAGAAGGCCCTCCCCCTGGGGGTCGCCAGCCTACACTGCTTGGCCGACGGCAAGGAGAACAGAGCGCAGGTCTGGTAAAATCATAGCTCCCTAAAATGAAGAAAGAAAGAAATGGAAACATCTGGACCAGTGGCCCCCAACCTTTTGGGCACTAGGGACTGGTTCTGTGGAGAGAGGTTTTTCCATGGGCCAGAGGGGGCATGGTTTCGCATGCTGCCTGCATCCCGCAGATGGGGCTTTCCTTGTTTGAGCGGCTCTGTTTCTGGCATGCCGTGGACTGGTGCTGGTCCATGTACTGGGGGTTGGGGACCCCTGATCTAGACAATCTCATTTGTTTCTGGATATTCTATTTCCTTTCCTTGCATGTTTCAGGTATATATTTAGGTATATTCAGGTAGTCAGTTTTTTGTAGTTGTTCTGGAGCGTGTAACCCTGACTAGAGCATGTAGATCTGTATGTTAGAATATTTGGCATTTATTGGGTTAAGTGCTGTCTCCTTAAGAGATGGTTTACAGGTAATGTAGTTTAGCTAGTCAGCTATCCCAGGTTAATAGGTCAGTAGAAGGAGGAAAGGAGGAGCCACTAAAGTTCATTGCAGGATATCCTGGCCATGTGCCAGTTTGGAATGCCTTTGTCTTTGTGCAAACCAACCATGCAGCACGCTTGGACATTGAATGTAATCAGACACAAGTGAATATGGAGAGATTATTGATTTTACTGACTTAATGGACAAATATTCACCAATTGGACGCATCTTCAGGAATGTAAGTTTCTGTTAAGGATTCCCGGGTTAAATATTTGTTTAAATCCATTTTGTTGCGTTATCTGTCTGGATCGGGATTGGAAGGCAATTCAGTTCAGGTTCAGAATAGTAGTGGTTAAGGTGCTAGCCTGGAAAAACCAGGAGACTATGAGTTCTAGTCCCAGTTTAGGCAGGAAAACTGGCTGGATGACTATCAACCCAAACCATCTCACAGGGTTGTTGTTGTGGAAAAAACAGGAGGAAAGAATATTATGTATTGAGTTATTTATAATAAAGGTGGGATAAAAATCCAATCTAATATTAATAAAATACTTCAAGCACTACCTGTGCTTAATCTGCAGGCTACTTCTGCAACCTCCCCTTTATTTCTTAATTTGTGCCCTGCATTTATTATTTTTAGAAATAACTAATCTGTCTTTTTGCTTTGACTCCCATCTCTTCTCTTCATGGAAGCAGCTGAGAGGCAAATGGGGACTATGAACAAGCCAGGTTATGCTTCATTGAGATAATTCATTTCTCAAAGTCTTGTGTGGTAGTGCCAGGGCTTTTTTTCTCATAGAACGCCCAGAACAGAGTTCCGGCACCTTTTTTGGATGGAACCTTGTAGGGTAGGCAAGGTGGGTTGTATGACATGTGTGAGTTCCGGCACCTTTTTTTTGGGGGGGGGGAGTGCTAACTTTTCCAATGAAAGTCAAAAATGCAAAGTCTACTTGAGTTACAGCCTGGAGAGAAGCCCAGCCTACAGCAAATACAAGTGGTCATTTATGCATATGTGTCAAAACAAAAGAGAGCCAACACAGTTGTAGAAGCAGGAAGCATTGATGGTTTGATACTCACAATAGTGAAAGAAGTGAATAGCAAACAAACAGTGTAAGTTTGAAAAGTAATCCTCATTCACACCTAGACATCAACTAGAAATAATAATCAGAAGGGGAAACTGAGGCCCAGACAATGATTACCACCATGAATGCTGTTCTATATTACCAAGAGAGATGTGACTCACTAAATCATGTATATGAAAAAAAAACTGCAAAGGAGAAGACTTAAGCATTTAATAAAAAAAGCATTAGAGGACAGGCTGCTTAAATAATGGCCAGCACCTGCACTTCTGCTATCCCTTTAAGGTCTCTCCCTAGCCAAAATAGCAACTGTTCCCTATAAAAGTTGAGCAGACAGGTAAGTGTGGTGTATTTGTCTGTGGAAATAAAGCAGCCTGAAGTAGCCTAAAACAGGCAGAAAGATATTCTCCAGTAGTAGGACTCACAAGGTGCAAGTTGGAGAGCAGTAGGAGTATGTGTAGTAGTAGTGGGGAAGAGTGGAGTAGTGAGCAGTGAGTGCTGGCCTTTGTGTGTTTGTGTGTGTGTTGCCTAGGTCTTATGTTGTTGGGCTGACTCTCTTGTGTTACGGAGCCCACTGAGTTGGGTATACTTAAAAGAACCATGATAATAAGGCATCGAAACTTCTCAGGTGAGCTACTGGAAGAAAGCTTTGGGTTGGAAGTTGGCCTAGTGTGATAAACCAGAAGTCTGACAAAACCAGCATTCATACATTCTTCCTTGAAAGACATGCTTAGCATAGCAGCAAGTGGATCACTTTGATTTAAACACTGCATTCCAACAAAGTTTTAGCAAAGAGTGGAAGTTCAACAGGGCATCCATATACAGATCCAGCTCTTAAAAGATGATTAGGGAGCTGGAGGCTAAAATGTATGATGTATGATGAACAGGGCAGAACTGGCTATGTCTAGTCTAACAAAGAGAAGGACTAGATATGACATGATAGCAGTCTTTCAATATTCGAGGGACTGTCAACCTCTTCTTCAAAGCACCCAATGGCAAGACAAGAAACTTATCAAATAAAGATTCAACCTAGAACTAAGAAATGTCCTTACAGCGAGAACAATTGATCAGTTAAATTATTGTTTTTACTGGGGGTTGTGGGTGATCCATCAGGTTTTTTAGAAGAGATTGGATAGTCATTTGTCCGGAATGATATAGGGCAGTGACGGCCTTTTGGAGACTGAGTGCCTAAACTGCAACCCAAAATCCAGGTCCCAGGTGGATGTGGCCCACTGGATGGGCGTGGCTGTGGTGGTCATGGCAGATTGGGTGGGTGTGGCCAAGGTGGGCGTGATCACCTCAATGTTGCTCGTGGGGAGGGACGCCTGTGGGGCCCGGGCAGGGTTGGGGAGATCCAGGGGGTCTGTGGCAGGTGGGGCAGTGGGCAGGAGGCTTGTCTTGCGGGGTGAGGCGAGGCAAGGCGAGGCAGGGTGGGGGTGCCATTGTCACAGGGCAAGGTGAGGCAGGGGCTGGGGCGGCTGCTGCCTGACACCATTGGCCCCTGCACACAGAGACCAGTGAGCACATGGGTGCTGGGATACATCCGGCTATGTGGGACCTCGGCGAGTTAGCGGACAGCTGGTTGAAGAGGGACGGTTGCCATCTCCAGGGAATGGCGTGCGTGCCCACAGAGAGGGCTCTGAGTGCCGCCTCTGGCACGCGTGCCAAAGGTTAGCCACCACTGATATAGGGTCTCCTATCAGAGGAGGGGAATTGGAACAGAAGATCTCTAATGTCCCTTCCAACTCTGTTATTCTGTACTGTTATGCTTGGAATTCAGAAAGATTCACACCTTGGGAATGAGAAATCCATTGAGGTAAACATCCTTCACACATTGTCTTGGTATTCCAAAGAATGCGACGTATTTGCTTCGTATAATCTCATGAATCACAGCATTGGTGTAGGGCAGATTCTTCCGATCTCCATAACAGATGGAGTGAGATGGATCCAAAATTTTTTCTATCTCCTTGTAGACCTTGTCTGAGAAAAAGGGTAAGAAAGTAACTTTTATTGAAGAACTTATAAATTATCTTAGAAAATAAATAAGATGAATGTGGAGAGATACTTTTCCACCTGAATTATTTCATGTGGTTGCCCTTAAAGAGATTTTGAATAGTAAGTCAGCTGAAGTATAAAATTCTGAGAGCAGGAAANTTTTTCTATCTCCTTGTAGACCTTGTCTGAGAAAAAGGGTAAGAAAGTAACTTTTATTGAAGAACTTATAAATTATCTTAGAAAATAAATAAGATGAATGTGGAGAGATACTTTTCCACCTGAATTATTTCATGTGGTTGCCCTTAAAGAGATTTTGAATAGTAAGTCAGCTGAAGTATAAAATTCTGAGAGCAGGAAAGGATTATTAGCACTCATTGATGGAACTGAAAATAAATGTGTAAAAACTACTACCACCACCACCTAGCAGTCCACTCTCTGGATTGGCTGTTTCCCAGAGATCTGGATGTATCTCACTCTGAGGAAGATAAGATAACCTTTATTGTCATTTTTTTACTGTGGGCACAACGGCACACATCAAAAATGAAATTTAGTTGCCCGCTCTCAAAGTGAAACACATACATGACACACACCTAAAGATACTATGTACAACATATGTATAGACCCACATATACATAGCAAATAAATATTAAATACTGTCCATCTTGAAGTCTCTAAATCATTTGGTTTTTCTTCAGATCATATAAATCTTAACCTGTAATGAAGGTTACAGGTGTCTGCAGGTCTGTAAGGTCTTACATCTGCCCTATCCTTCAGTCCTTCATGAAAACAACAATACAACTATGTTTGAGGTCCTGGGTTGTTTGTCTTTCAGATTTCTTTTTCTTATTCAAGACAGTATATTATGCTTACTGCCCCTTTAAAAACAGGGTATTGAAAGAGCTGCTTCTGTCCTAGATCACTGCATCCAGCATAACTAATCTATTCAAATTCAATTATCTGAATCAGGGATTATTTCTCCTGGAAGTCTTGGACTTTGTAGGTAAATTGGAGAAAGAAAAGAAATTGCAGAAATGAGGGTTCCAATCTTCCTTGCAGCCACAACAATATGTGATAAGCCTAGGGAGCAGATGCAAGAGGCTAACTGCAGGGGTCTATGACAATTTGTCATGGCCATCTTGTTACAGCCATCTCGCTGTGGGGGAACTCGCCATGGCCAACTCACCACAGGACACCTCACCGTGGGAGAAGAGTTACATTAATATCAAAGAAATGGTGGAATAGAATCATTAAAGAATGTAAAAGGAGGGACAAAATGTAATGTGAATGACAAAAATTAAAATATTTGTTATTTATTTTAAATAACTGAATTGTTCAATTGGCCCACAGTGAGTTGTCCCATGCTGAGTTAGCTAAGGTGAATTGTCCCATGACAAGTTGGCTGTGGAGAGTTCCATTGCTCACTGTGGCTTCCGCTCCATAACAACTGTGACTTTAGGAAGTGTTAAAGCTGAGAAGACGAGGCAAAGAATGCTGGGAAGTTACTATTTCTAGGGATCTCCTATTATTCCCTGCATGTGTTGGAAGATTGATTGAATATCAGCCTTGGAGGATCTCATCTATGATCCAAATCAGTCAAACAGTGCACATGTTTTTCCATCTGGAATATTGTGTTCAGTTCTGTGTACCGCAAAATACTACTTTTATAATGCCTTGGTAAGATCATATTTGAAATATTGCATCCAGTTTTGGTCCCCACAATGTAAAAAAGATGTTGAGATTCTCAAAAGAGTACAGAGAAGAGCAACAAAGATGATTAGGAGACTGGAGGCTAAAACATATAAAGAACATTAGTTGGAATTGGGTATGTCTAGTTCAGGGGTAGACAACTTTGGCTCTTTTATGACTTGTGGACTTCAAATCCCAGAATTCCTGAGCCAGCCACACTGAGGGGAAAGGGAGAGGTTTCCAAGCTGAGCCATGCTGGCTCAGGAATTCTGGGAGTTGAAGTCCACGAGTCATAAAAGAGTCAAGGTTGCCTACCCCTGGTCTAGTTTAATGAAAAGAAGGACTAGGGGTGATATGATAGAATTGTTCCAATAGCTCAGGGTTTGCCATGAAGAAAAGGGAGTCAAGCTATTCTCCAAAGCACCTGAAGGCAGGACAAGAAGCAACAGATGGAAACTAATCAAGGAGAGAAGCAACTTAGAACTATGGAGAAATTTAGAACAATTAATCAATGGAACAACTTCCCTCAAGAAATTGTGAATGCTCCAACACCAGAAGTTTTAAAGAAGAGATTGGACAACCATTTATCTGAAATGGTATAGGATTTCCTGCCTGAGTGAGCGATGGATTAGAAGACCTCCAAGGTCCCTTCCAACACTGTTATTCTGAGAAGGCAACCATTTCTGGAGGTTGAATATAACCCTGAAATTGGATAAGGAACTATCTATACACCCTGGAATATACATATATTAATATTCTATCTAGCCACATTATAGAGGAATTGCACTTCCCACTAAAAATTCTACTTTATTGTCACCTTGGATATTTCGATGAGTTGCCATTAGTAGCAATGCCCATTGCAGAACACTACTAGTTGAGTCTGTCCCAGCAATAAAAATGTCACCAATGCAATGAACCAAGTTGCCTTCATCATAGGTAGAATTCGGATCATCCTTGCTCTAAAATTAACAGTGAGAAAGGTGAAATGTCATTTTCCCATTATTATTATTATTATTATTATTATTATTATTATTATTATTATTATTATTATTATTATTCATTTATTCATTAAACATGAACTTCAGTCAATTGAACATTCAAATTGGCTGGCGCTGATGGTTGACACGGGTTGCTACCAGCATCCTAGGTGACAACCAGGTACCTCCTTAAAATGTAAGATGTTCTGAGTAGCGCAGTTTTTTGTAACATTGCTAGAGTTATTGCAGGAAGCTGCAGTTTCTTGATGTATTTTGCAAAGTTTTTGGACATAGTTCCCAGTGCCCCAATGACAATGGGGATCACTGTTACACATTTCATCCATAATCGCGCAGTTTCGATGGCCAGGTTGCGATATTTTGTAATTATTTCCAGTTCTTTTTCTTCGACTCTGGCATCTCCTGGTACAGTGATATCAATCAGCTGTACGCTTCGGTTCTCTACAACTGCGATATCTGGCGTGTTGTGTTCCAAATGGCGATCTGTCTGTATTCGAAAGTCCCACAAGATCTTCACCCTCTCATTCTCAACAACTTTTTCCACCCTATGTTCCCACGACTTTTCGGACACAGGCAAGCCGTATTTTTTACACAATGCCCAGTGGATTAATTTAGCAACTCGGTCATGTCTTGCTTTGTAATCTGTTTGCGCGATTTTGCTGCACTCACAGATTAGATGTGAAAGAGTTTCAACTTTGTCATTGCAAAGTCGGCAATTTGGATTGTCAGTGGATTTTTGTATCTTCACTTTCATGGCATTAGTTTATAGTGCTTGTTCTTGAGCAGCCAGTATTAAGCCTTCCATTTCTTCTTCATTATTATTATTATTATTATTATTATTATTATTATTATTATTATTATTATTATTATTATTATTATTATTATTATTATTATTATTATTATTATTATTATTATTATTAGTTGTTGTTGTTGTTGTTGTTGTTGTTGTTGTTGTTATTTCTTTCCCAAACCTAATATTTCCCTTTCTAGTTCATGGTCCATTTTTTCTGTAGAGATTGAAGTTCTAATCAAACCATCAGAATGAAACAGGGCTAGAGACAGTGATTCTAAAAGTGGGACATATTTGTGAAATATATAGACCATTTTTTGATAATGGTCAATGGAACTAAATATTCAGGAACAATTCAGGTTCAGTGGAACTAAATATTAGGAACAATTTAGACATATCATTGAGCTTTACCCCCTATACTTTTTTAAAAAATATTTCTGGGCTGCATTACAAATTCTTTTATTAGTTCAAAGTGATGTTAACCTCTCTCTGTGTGTATGTGTGAAACAGACTTTATTCTTGTAAGCAGAATAACCATTCACCAGTTATGCCACTGAGCTATACTGTATGCACTGACATGGACAGATGTGGTGTTTCATCTGATGCTTCTCTTTATTAATCATATTTTTGTCTTTATATTATACTAGTATAGTAGTATATGATATCCTTTCCCAAAATTCTAGTTGGCCAATGCAATACGTAATAATTTTTATCTATCTTCATCCTTTCAATTAGAACCAATTTGGTGTAGTGGTTTAGGCACCAGGCTAGAAACTGATAAACCATGGGTTCTAGACCTGCCTTGGGCACAAAGCCAGCTGGGTGATCTTGGGCCAGTCACCTTCTCTCAGCCCTAAAAAGGAAGCAGTGTCAAACCACTTCTGAAATCCTTTCAAAAAAAACACCTGCTAGACAATTTCCAAGCACTGAAGAAAAAAACATCCCTTCAATACTGTCTGTGATGTGTCCTTGGACTGGATTTGTTTCTTTTGCTCTTAAAAAATAATATTTTTCATCCTTTATTACAGCAAGGCTACTTTAACAAGAACTAGAAAACTTTTCTACGACTGGTTAGGACACCATTTCTCAGACCTTTCACTGGATCTATCTTTATTCGTTCTTGGGTTTGGATTTGTTTTTCTAGAACCTATAAATAAAAATTCAGGTCACTTTGTTTTAGTTTAAACATCGAAGACAATAATATCGATTAGGGTTATTTTCAATAAAATTGAGAACACCTGACTGAAAACACCAGACCTCTACCTAGTGGGACTGACACATATGAATCATATTTTTGATCAGAGTAGGAACAACCACTGATCCCTTTTGGTTGTGAACCAATACTATGTTAATTGTTTCTGCTGTACTTAAATCAATATTGGCTACACAATATTGGCAGGAGGGGAAATAGCTGGCAATGTTATTCCATGGCAACAGGCAGAGGTGGAATTCAAATACCTGAACAATCAATTCTCTTATTTGATGCAGGCCTGGGCCTCTGAGGCCTAGAACGGACTTCAGGAAGTGGCGTCCATGCACTTTCAGTGGGCCATTCTAGGCCTGGGAGGCAGGTTGTTCCACTGGTTAATTGTTCTAACTGTCAAGAAGTTTCTCCTTAGTTCTAGGTTGCTTCTCTCTTTGGTCAGTTTCCATCCATTGCTTCTTGTCCTGCCTTCAGGCGCTTTGGAGAATAGCTTGACTCCCTCTTGTTTGTGGTAGCCCCTGAGATATTGGAACACTGCTATCATGTCACCCCAATTCCATCAACTGTTCCTTGTATGTTTTAGCCTCCAGTCCCCTAATCATCTTTGCTTTTACAAGGCATTGTAAAATGATATTAACACTTGATTCTATCCCTTGTTAATGCAGTCTAGCATTGTGTTGGCTTTTTTGGCAGTTGTAGCACACTTATGGCTCATATTTAAGTGATTGTCCACTAGGACTCCAAGATCCCTCTCACAGTTACTACTATTGAGCAAGGTACCACCTATACTATACTTGTGCATTCGGGTTTTCTTGCCTTGTTAGGTAGTGCCCAATGTTCAAGTCTGTCAAGATACTTCTGTATCTTAAGCCTATCTTCTGGAATTTTGGCTATTCCTGCCAGCTTGGTGTCATTCCTACCAGCTTGGTGTCATTTGATGAGTTCCCTATCTATCCCCTTATGCAAATCATTGATGAAGATGTTGAAGAGCACTGGGCCCAGAACAGAACCCTGGGGCACCCCACTACACACTTCTCTCCATGTAGATGCAGTTCCATTAAAGACCACACGCTGAGTACGGCCGGTCAGCCAGCTACGAATCCATCTGCTGGTGATGCTATCTAACCCACATTTTTCTACCTTATTAATTAGTAAGTTGTGGTCTACTTTATCAAATGCCTTACTGAAGTCCAAGTAAATTATATCCACAGCAATCCTCTGGTCCACTAATTTTGTCACATGATCAAAGAATGCAATAAGATTTCTCTTACAAACCCATGTTGGCTTTTGGTAATGACTTTGTTTGCCTCTAGGTGTTTGCTGATTCATTGTTTGATTATCTTTTCCAGAATCTTCCCAGGTATTGAGGTCAGGTTGATAGGTCTGTAATTTTCTGGATCCATTTTTTCCCCTTTTTTGAAGATGGGAACTACATAAGCTCTTCTCCAGTCCCTGATAGTTCCCCAGTGCTCCAGGATCTTTGAAAGATATAGTTCAGTGATTCTGAGATCACATCTGCCAGTTCCTTGAGAACCTTGGGGTGTAATCCATCTGGTCCTGGTGATTTGAACTCCTCTAGGCTGGACAGGTGCTCACTTACCATTTTCTTGCCTATTTTAGCTTGTGTTACTAATCTGTTTTTTATGGTACTGTTTTTGATAGGTTGGACTGTTTTTTCCCTTTCTGTAAAGACAGATGCAAAAAAATGAGTTAAATAGTTCTGCTTTCTCCCTGTTGCTTGTCACTTTCTTGCCACTTTCCCCCACTAATGGCCCAATCGTTTCCTTCACTTTTTTCTTGTTTTTTACATGTTGAAAGAAGCTTTTTTTTGTTATTTTTTACTTTTGTTGCAAGCCTTAGTTCATTTTGAGCCTTAGCTTTCCTCACTCCATCTTTGCAGGCTCAGGCTATTTGCTGATATTCTGCCTTAGTTATGTGCCTCTCTTTCTGAATGTTATACTTGTCCTTTTTGTCTTTCAGTTTATCAGAGAGTTCTTTATGCAGCCATGCTGGCTTCTTTTGAGAGCTGTTATTTTTCTTCTTCATTGGTATTGTGGTAGACTGTGCTTTTATTATCTCACTTTTGAAAATTTTCCAAGCTTCTTGAGTTGTTTTCCCCTTGAGGATTCTCATCCATGGAATTCTCTCCAAGCTGTCTCTAAGTTTATTGAAATTATCTCCCTTAAATTCCAAGATTCTAGTTTGCTGTGTTCTAATGCTTGCGCTTGCATAATGTTAAATTCAAATATTGCATGATCACTCCTCCCCCCCAAGTTCCTGTGGCTTCAACACCTTCTATCATTTCATCTCTATTAGTGAGAATTAGGTCCAATATGGCTATTCTCCTAGTTTCCTTCTCTACTTTTTGGGAGACAAAGCTGTCTGCTAGGTTTGTCAGGAATCTGTTTGATCTTCCACTTGGTGCAGAGTTTGTCTTCCAGTTGATGTCAAGGTAATTAAAGTTCCCTATTACTATTGTGATGTCCTTCCTACATACCTTAGTTAGCTGACTAGCAAAAAGTTCATCTGTTTCCCCTGTTTGGTTGGGTGGACTATAGTATAAACCTATGACAATGTCATTCCCCTCCCCCTTTTATATTGACCCAAATGCATTCAAGACAGTTTACATCATTGTTGTGCTCTATTTCTGTAGAGCACAACATTCAATATCATTCAATATCACAGTAGTCCACGTCTATGCCCCAACCACAGGTGCTGAAGAAGATGAAGTTGTCCAGTTCTTTGAAGCCCTACAGCACCTTATAGAATCAACACCAACAAATGAGGTCGTTATCATCATGGGGGATTGGAATACTAAAGTAGGAAGCCAAAAGATAACTGGAATAACAGGTAACTTTGGCCTTAGAGTACAAAATGAAGCAGGGCACAGACTGATAGAATTTTGTCAAAAGAATATGCTGGTCATAGCAAACCCAAGAGACGGCTCTACACATGGACATCACCAGACGGTTAACACAGAAATCAGATTGTGGCAAGTTCTTAAAGAGATGGGAGTACCAGACCATCTTATTTGTCTCTTGAGAAACCTATATGCGGGTCAAGAAGCAACAGTGAGAACTGGACACGGAACCATTGATTGGTTCAAAATTGGGAAAGGAGTCCGGAAAGGCTGTATTCTGTCGCCCTGCCTATTTAACTTACATGCAGAGCACATCATGAGAAAAGCAGGGCTAGATGAATCAAAAGTTGGAATTTAGATTGCCGGGAAAAATATCAACAACCTAAAATATGCAGCTGATACCACTGTAATGGCAGAAAGTGAAAAAGAACTAAAGAGCGTCTTGATGCGGGTGAAGAAGGAGAGTACAAAAGTTGGCTTGAAACTCAACATTAAGAAAACCAAGATCATGGCATCCGGCCCTCTCAATTCCTGGCAAATAGATGGGGAAGAAATGGAAGTAGTGACAGATTTTATCTTCCTGGGCTCCAAGATTACCACAGATGGGGACTGCAGCCAAGAAATTAAAAGACGCTTGCTCCTGGGGAGGAAAGCTATGGCAAATCTAGACAGCATACTAAAAAGCAGAGACATCACCCTGCCAACAAAAGTATGTATAGTCAAGGCCATGGTTTTCCCAGTTGCAACGTATGGCTGTGAAAGTTGGACCATAAGAAAGGCTGAGCGCAAAAGAATTGAGGCCTTTGAACTATGGTGCTGGAGAAGACTCCTGCGAGTCCCCTGGACTGCAAGGCGATCAAACCGGTCAGTCCTAAAGGAGATCAACCCTGACTTTGCAACTAACAACAACAACAATTTCTGTAAAGATGTAGTTATTTCTTATATAGAGAGCAACTCCACCTCCTTCTTTATTTGGTCTGTTTCTTTTAAATAATTTAAATCCCTCTAGCTTTATGTTCCATTTGTGGGTTTCATCCACCAAGTTTCCATAATGGCAACAATAGCATAGCTGCCTTCATTTACCTGAATTTCTAGTTCACCCTGTTTGCTGTTCATACTCTGTGCATTGGTGTATAGACATTTGAGTCCTTTATGATTAACCCTGTGTTTACTTTCTACATAACCTGTGTGGTGCCTGAGTTCCCCTATTTTTTTACCCCCTGTTTGGTTAGTGCACTTTGTGTGGCACTTGCTATTAAAAGCTTGATTTTGCTTGACAGCAAGATTGATATCTTTGTCCACCCATACATCTATGTTACATGCACTGATAACCCTATAATTTTTAGATTGCCGGGGACAGGGATGTTCTGTATCAATTAACCCACCGTCCCTGTTGTTTAGTTTAAATATTCCTCCAGAAAATCTGTGAATTTATTGCCAAGTAACCCAGTCCCTTTCTTTAATGGATGCAAACCATCTCTTTTGTACATCTTTTCACTGGACCAGCTACAGACATTGTGACTAATATAACCAAAGCCTTCCCCTTTACACCACTCCTATAGCCACATATTGAATTCTGCTATATGCTGGCCTTTTCCATTTTGCTCCTTATACACTGGTAAAACCTCTGAAAAAGTAAGCCTACAGCCTATTCTGCTAAGTTCCTGCCCCAAGCTCTGGAAATCATTCTGCACAGAGAATACTTCTTTTGGGACAGATTATTAGTGCCAAGATGTACAAAAGCATCCACATCACAGTCCTTGCTGGCATTCTTGACTATCTTAAAAATACGCTTCTTGTCCCTATTGACAGTAGCACCTGGAAAACACCTGACCTCTTTCGAAACCTCTGTATCTTTTCCTAAATTTATATCCCCTATAATTGAATCATCAACCAGAAGGTGGCTTCTCTTTTTGGATGCCTTGCTCTTCTTGCATGACTGATGTGTAATACCTGATTTGCACGTTCCCCTGTCCAAAACAAATTATTCATCTCAGACCACACTCCCCTGCTTATTTTAGTTATCATCATCAGAATTACCTTGACCTGACTCCTTAGTGTCCCTATTAAGGTCAGTGGGGGCACTGTATCTGTTATGCAGGGACACAGAGAAAGCTTTGTGTTTAGGGTTCACAGCTTTCACCCTGCCAGATCCTACAGTTGTCCACACTGCCCTTCTCCTGCAGGTTCTTTGTGGTAGAGAGGGCTGATAGCGCGGCAGCTCAATAGAATAGAAGGGCTGAACTGGACACCTAATTTCTGCCTGAAGAGCAAAGATTACAGACCCTAGATAAATAATCTGTCCTTGTAGACTAGTGATTTGTTTACAGATAGGACAGTTTCCAAGTTTGAAAAGAGTACTGCGAAAGACAGCTGCAAAACAAGTGTTGCATTGAACTAAGCCAGACATTCTGAGATA
>NW_015387344.1:184764-216878 GCF_001527695.2 Protobothrops mucrosquamatus | reverse complement strand
CTTTTGATTATGCCAAAAATTTCCATGCCCTTTTGTCTTCATAGATGGGCTAGTTAGTACAATCCCCTATCCTAACTTTTTTCAATTTGGAGGGTTCAAGTTTTTCAGATTCCATAGAGTCATTATAATCAACTTTGTATAATACCTTTTATAACCTAGAGGAACACCCAGAATGAAGATCCTAACTTAAATTGAGCCAGATGTTGGCCGTATATTTTTAGACATGCTTTATCAATTTCCTAAAAATTCTGCTTTTTCTTGATTTGGTCCACAGTATTAAACACTGCCTATTTCATGATCCTGCTCCTCACGTGAGCTACCAAATAATCTCCCTTTTAAGAATAAATTCTATCTATATGAAATTACGAAAAGAACTGTCACAGCAAAGATGCAACAATCACCTTGCTTTATGACATGTTTGACAAATACAGTGCAATAACTCATTTCAGATTGATCACCGAAGATCTATATTTCCTTTCATTTCATGTTTCTCTTCAACTTCTGTAATATTCCATGTCTTTATCTAAAACCTGAGTGTAGATACATGGATGTGTAGAGGCTAACTCTGGAGAGCATAGTGAATCCACAAAGTTGGACAAAACTTACCCCTTTTTTTGCTGATATTCAATATGAATGGCGTAACCGGGCGATCAGCAAAGGCTTCTGCATGTTTAGTTAATGCTTCTTTCACTGTCTGGTATCCAGAGAAGACTATAATATAATAATTTCCACCCCACAGAGAATAAACGTTCCCATATTGCTTCGCCAGCTGCAATTTGTACAAAGTAGAAAAAGATAAATCTTCCATGTTATTATGCACAATTGCAGGTTAATGTGTGATCTTCTCTTCCAGTTTCCTGCCTCTTGCCTTCTCATCTTCCTGTATTTTTCTTCCTCCAGAACTCAGTAAATTCAGTTACAGCCTTGTGAGGTACACAAGAAATGTACATGTTGTAATTTTCCATTTTTGCTTAAAGGAATAGGCATATAGAGGCACTTAGCTAAGGTAATTTTAGAAAAGGAAATGTAGTAAGCTGAAGGAATAGAGAGGAACTATATACACTGACTCAAAGCATGTTTTTAGAATAGTGCACACTATTGTAGAATAGCATATAGATTATGAATAAGATATTATTCAATTTATATAAGATTTATTCTTTATAAAAACTGCCTAGAGTTTGTATTTTAAAGTATAACTATGAACCAAAATGCAGCCATGTTTAACCAAAGCATGAACTCTGATACACACATAGCTTCTAGATGAAAAGCAGGTACTCTTGTAGATAAACAAGGGAAGATATAAATCCTTTATAATTGCAATTATTCAGTTTGGGTAGCAGTTCACCTTGTACATAAGCTACACCCTTAGCAGGATGTTACAGATCATGCCACAGAGAAGGAAGGGAAGATAAGATAGGAACAAAAGGGGCTTTTGATCTAATAATTGAAGGGTTTGGTAATTGTAATGGTTGCTAGGCGACCGGAAAGCATGTGACCAATTTAAACCTATCAACTGGGTTTCAGTTGGAAGGATGTGGCATGATGCATGGGACGGTATAAAAACTTATGCAGAAATTGATTCAATGTGGCCCTTTATTTGCATATAGAAGGGTACACCAGCGTTTGCAAAAGATTAATGACAACAACAATAACAACAATAAAGTTGGAAGGAACCTTGGAGGTCATCTAGTCCAACCCCCTGCTCTGGCAGGAAACACTATACCATTTCAGACAAATGGCTGTCCAGTCTCTTCTTAAAAACTTCCAGTGTTGGAGAATCCACAACTTATGGAGGCAGGTTGTTCCACTGATTAATTGTTCTAACTGTCAGGAAGTTTCTCCTTAGTTCTAGGTTGCTTCTCTCCTTGATTAGTTTCCATCCATTGCTTCTTGTCCTGCCTTCAGGTGCTTTGGAGAAGAGCTTGACTCCCTCTTCTTTGTGGCAACCCCTGAGATATTGCAAGACTGCTATCATGTCCCCCCTCGTCCTTCTCTTCATTACACTTGACATACCCAATTTCAGCAACCGTTCCTTATATATTTTAGCCTCCAGTCCTCTGATCATCTCTGTTGCTCTTCTCTGTACTCTTTCTAGAGTCTCAACATCTTTTTTACATCGTGGTGACCAAAACTGGATGCAGTATTGGCCTTACCAAGGCATTGTAAAGTGGTATTAACACTTCACGTGATCTTGATTCTATCCCTCTGTTAATGCAGCCTAGCACTGTGTTGGCTTTTTGGCAGCTGCTGGCTCATATTTAGGTGATTGTCCACTAGGACTCCGAGGTCCCTCTCACAGTTACTACTATTGAGCAAGGTACCCCCTATACTATACCTGTGCATTTGGTTTTTCTTGCCTAAATGTAGAACCTTACTTTTTTCACAATTGAATTTCATTTTGTTAGATAGTGCCCAGTGTTCAAGTCTGTCCAGATCCTTCTGTATCTTAAGCCCGTCTTCTGGAGTGTTGGCTATTCCTGCCAGCTTGGTGTCGTCTGCAAATTTGATGAGTTCCCCATCGTTGATATAGATGTTGAAGAGCACTGGGCCCAGAACAGAGCCCTGGGGCACCCCACTACACACTTCCCTCCATGTAGATGCAGTTCCATGAAGACCAAACGCTGAATACAGCTGGTCAGCCAGCTACGGATCCATCTGGTGGTGGTGCTTTCTACCCCACATTTTTCTATCTTGTCAAGTAGTAGGTTGTGATCTACTTTATCAAATGCCTTACTGAAGTCCAAGTAAATTATGTCCACAGCATTCCTCTGATCCACTAATTTTGTCACTTGGTCAAAGAATGCAATAAGATTTGTCTGGCATGATCTATTTTTGACAAACCCATGTTGGCTTTTAGTAATGACCTTGTTTGCCTCTAGGTGTTTGCTGATTCATTGTTTGATTATCTTTTCCAGGATCTTCCCAGGTATTGAGGTCAGGCTGATAGGCCTGTAATTTCCTGGATCCATTTTTCCCCCCCTTTTTTGAAGATGGGAACTATTTCAGCTCATTTCTAGTCCTCTGGTAGTTCCCCAGTGCTCCAGGATCTTTGAAAGATATAGTTCAGTGGTTCTGAGATCACATCTGCCAGTTCCTTCAGAACCTTGTGGTGTAGTCCATCTGGTCCAGGTGATTTGAACTCATCTAGGGTGGACAGGTGCTCACTTACCATTTTCTTGGCTTTCTTAAGTTGTGTTTCTTTTTTTTTTGTAAGAAATTTTATTTATTTTTTCCATCATAAAAAACAATCATAAGTAAACACAATAACCAAACAGTAACCCCCCCCCCCGGACTTCCCAAACCTAATCCCAGGATAATATTCATATAAAAGTAAACAAATACTGATATCTCTAACTCCACAAAATATCTTAATCTACAAGAAAAGATAGAAGAAATAAACAAACTTGAAAAATTCTAGAAACCTAAATTATATTCTACCACTCTATGTTTCTTTTGAATATAAACAATCCATCTTCTCCATATTAATAAAAATTGTTCATTCGAGTGGTTCTTCAAGTAGGCCGAAATCTTTGCCATTTCAGCAAGATACGAAACTTTCAATCTCCAGTCTCCCATCGTGGGCAGAATTGGGCTCTTCCAATTTTGGGCTATTAGCAATCGGGCAGCAGATAAACAGTAAAGCATCAAATTTGTTTCTTTTGCATCTAAATCTTGCACAATACCTAAAAGGAACAACTGTGGAAGGAAAATAATCCTTTTTTTAAAAATCTGCTGTAAGTTCCACCATAATTGTACCCAAAAGGCCTTAATAACCTTACAAGTCCACCACATATGATAACTTAAGTTGTGTTTCTAATCTGTTTTTTACGGTACTGTTTTTGATAGGTTGGATTGTTTTTTCCCTTTGTGTAAATACGGATGCAAAAAAACGAGTTCAGTAGTTCTGCTTGTCACCTTCTTGCCACTTTCTCCCACTAATGGACCAATCATTTCCTTAACTTTTTTCTTGTTTTTTACATGTTGAAAGAAGCTTTTTTTTTTTTTTTTACTTTTGTTGCAAGCCTTAGTTCATTTTGAGCCTTAGCTTTCCTCACTTCATCTTTGCTATTTGCTGATATTCTGCATTTGTTATGTGCCCCTCTTTTGACTTTAATAAAACTTGTTTTGTTTTCCAACACGCTTGGAGTGGAATGTTTATTCCTCATAGCCTTATGTGACTCCCAGTACTATATCTGTGATTTTTCAAGAATGATTTTTAATCAGCTAATGACATTGAGAGTATAATTGTAACAGTAGGAGCAGCAGTAATTGTACAGCTCTTTTTTTCCAACAGAGTATTTAGGTAATAAACATGTTGGCAAAAAAAGGTAGAATTGTGGCTGAGGATGGTATTCTCCGGGTTCTTTCGGAACCATGACACATGGACTGTGGAATTCATTTTTTTTAATGTATGACAGCAGGAAAGCTGTTTGCATAATTTGAAGAAACTTTAGTACACACTATAGGTAGTCCAGTTTTACAGAGGAATTCTTGAATCTCTTATTTGTATTTCTATAACTGTCTGGTTTGGTACAGCAACTAAACAGGACAGATATAGACTTTAATGGAAGGTTAGGACTGCAGAAAAAACAGTTTGCATCAGCCTGCCTTCAACTGAGGACTTGTATATTGCACAAGTCAGAGGCTGAGAAAATATCTACAGACCCCTCATATCCTGGACATAAACTGTTTTAACTCCTTTAGTTTAGTTTCTTTGATTCTCTATTTACATATTTTTGTTAACATCTTTGTCTCCTGATTATTAATCTAAAAGCTATTAGCATACCAAATTCTTTTAATTTCCCCATTGATATTTCTGCTCCTTTGAATAGATCCTCTAAAAATAATATCAAATCATCAGCAAATGCCTTTAATCTATAAAATTCTCTTTTGATCTTTATTCCCACCATTCTCTCATCTGTTCAATATTTCAACAGCCAATGCTTCAACAACTAAAATAAACTATTAATCATAATTTATGAACATCAAACACATATTCACGTTGATTGGATAGTACAGCAGAATACAAATTATGACTATTTATTCAGTGAATGTTCAAAATTATGATGGCACTGAAGGAAGGGACTGATGGCTTTGGCCCAAAGGTATAGCTATTGCCGCCCCACTGAGGGAACATGAACACGGAGTGGGGCAAACAACATCCCTGAACACCAACTAGCGGTCAGAAGATATGATGAAAACTGCTTAATTTCACAACACATGGACAGATTTAACCATCGTTTCAAGTGGGAAACTGTGAGCCTTCAAGACCAAGCCAAGTCTAAGAATGCTAGAGAATTCCTGAAAGTCTAGCACTGGGACAAATCAAGTGCTAAGGAGAAGGAATCCAGCCCTCTACTCTGTGATATCAAGAGCTCTTAGCCTTCTCTAAACATGCCAATCTTTGCTGCTCTTCTTTGCATTCTTTCCCATCCATCCCAGATGCAGTCTGACCAATGCAGCATAGATTAGGATTATCACTATGCTCTATGCTGCATTGGTGGCACAGGAGCCATGGTGGCGCAGTTGTTAGAATGCAGTAAGGCGGGCTACCTCTGCTCACTCCCAGGAGTTCAATCATGACTGGCTCAAGGTTGACTCACCCATTCTTCCAAGGTCAGTAAAATGAGGACCCAGATTGCTGAGGGGAATATGCTGACTCTGTAAACCACTCAGAGAGTGCTGAAAAGTACTATGAAGTGGTGCTATTGCTATCACGTTCTGTGATTTTGATATTATAGCTCTATCGATGCAGCCCTAAACTGTATCGACTCAGCATACTGCTGGCTCATGCTTGTTGCGTGGTCAACCGGGACACTCTTGTGGAAGAAGAAATAAATGAGATTTGTGATTTAAGAGATAAAGATATCTGGAAGGGATACCTGAATTGATAATCTGTTTATTTAAAGTCAAATTTGATTATGTTAATTGTAAATTCACAAAGCTCTAAAAAGAAATTTAAATTAGAAATAGATTATCTTAAATGTATTATGCTATTTGAGGGAAATAGAGAGGGAATATTTAATGTATTGATTTGAGTTATTCATATATGGTTTTATTTCTGGATGTTTGATTACCCCAGCACCACGGTGTGTCCTAAGCACTTTGTTCTAAGAATTAAAAAACCAATAAAATTTGTTTGTTTTTTTAAAAAAGATCCCCTTCTCTGTATTGTTATTTGATTAAGCATTTTAAAAGACATACCTCTATTAATGTCTTCTCTGACAAGAAAGTCCCTTCCAACAGTCTTCCTGCTATCAAGGAAATTGGAGAAGGTCCTGGGGGGTGGTCTTTGCGTTTACTGAACTGTTTCAGAAAAGAAAGTATCAAGCACAGAATCACAGTGATAAAGAATAATAGTAGCATCACCATTCTCCTGCCTTTGAATGGCTGCTGTAAAAACGTGGGATAGAAGACTTTTCCCTATTGGCTTTCAGTTTTCTTTATAGATATGCTTCCTTTCTTGCCTTGGTATTTTTCTGCTACCACTGCCCTTTATATTTTGTGCTAATTAAAATACCTTGTGATTATCTCAACCAATAAGCTGTGGATTATATCCTTTCGCAGATGTACGACACGAATACAATTGCATGAAGTTGAAACATCAGAGATTACACAACCCTAGTTTTGCAAAGGATCAATTATGTATCATAGATACCAAGGATGGCCAAGTCATTACGGGGAAAAATGATGCCATGCCTTTTTATTTCTAGAGACTTTAACTGTTACTCCTGATGGTCTCTGAGATGTATATCAAAGGAAGATACTGATATCTTCTTTTAAGGTGTTGCTTTATTCCTGGCTTCCTAGCAACTTCTCATAAATATGTTTTTGTATTCCCCAATTGACACTGGGGACAATGCTTGCTTTTCCGCCGTTCCAGAGAAATAGGTGTAGCTTTCAAAAATTACCACAGCTACAGAAAATAATGTTTATTCTTAAAAGACTTTTTAAAAATGTTTATTCTTAAAGACTTAATGGTATTGAGATATTCTCCTTCCGTAAGGTTTTCATTTGAAATAGCTTATTGGAAGTGGGAGATTTAGCTTAATTAAATGGTGGCCTCTTTGATGCCATTTATTTGGCTAAATCTCTAAACTAGCCTTCCCCAGTCTCACATTCTCAAAATCTGTTACTGAGACCTATTTTGCTTCTTCGGGAGTCAGTGGGTAAATTAAGAGCTAGGGATGTCCGATTAGCGTTTCCCAATCTAGTATCTCCCAATATGTTAGATTTGCAAAATCAAGGATTTCAGCTGGGAACTGTGGTTATTTTTAATCTGAATTCATTGTATTGTGGAAAAGTAATGTAGATCCTTAAGAAAGTTTTATTTAGCAATCTGTGGGATTTTTTGACTGCTTTCACAAAACAATGGTAGAATGCTGACCCACTGTAAAATGGCTTCCAGAAAATAATTGATTTTTATGATGGATCCACTATAGTTTGTATTGTGGACTCTTTTTTCTAGGACAATCAAGATAACAAATTGGGATAAAAGAATAATAGGGAGAGATTGCATTGCACATGTCAAAAGCACTGAGATGTTTTCAGATTGAAAGGATTAGCTGATAACATCACGGTTACCTGGGAGATGCCCAGTTCATTGCAGCATTCCTATGCTCATGTGATAAAATTCAGGCATTTGGCAACTGACTTTGACAAGCAAAGTCAATGGGGAAGCCAGATTCACTTAACAAATGTCTCACGTAGCAACAGCAACTTTAGGCTCAATTGTGATGGTAAGTCAAGGACTATCTGAATACAATCTACTGTAGGAAGTCAGCACTCCCCCCCCCAAGAATGAAATATTTTGAGGAATATTAAAAGAGGCAGGGTAGAATATTTCTCCTAAAGGAGAAATGGAGACAAAAATCTTAACAAAGGCAGAAAGCAGCCCCAGCCTCAAGAAAAAAAAACACAAAGAGGCCAGTCTTTAGGAGTCTGTAATCCATTCAGAAAGACTGGGACATTCTATTCATAAGCAAAGAACAAAAAGAGACTCCAGATAAGCAACATAATTAGGCAAGCCAAAAGTTGACAAGAGTAGCTCAGAGAAAAACCCGGACTTCCATTTCCCCTTTTCCTTATAGAGCCAGCCATGACCCCTACATGACCCCATAGGAATCTGGCAACAGCCATTAGAATATTAAAGGACATGTTCTTGCACAGGAACAAGCATCTCAAATACAAAGCCCAAAGAAGGTATAAAAACCCACCCGCTCTCAGCTCCATTTTGTCAGCTGCATGCTGTTGCTGGTTCTGCCCATCAGTAAACAAGAACCTTCTTTCCTAAGAAGTCAGCCTTCACTTTTTTATTCCCGGCTTGGAACTGGACCTGATTTTTCTTCCAACACTACTGTTCCTCTGCTTTTTTTGCATAGTCTGCAGTGTAAATCATTTGTTGATTTTTCAGTTCTAGCCTTGGCTGTATTAGTTCAAACAACTTGTTCTTGAGCAGCCAAAATCAAGCCTTACGTTCCTTTTTAAAAAAATGTTTCAGTGAAAATCCCATCAACAGGTACCAGACTTGGAAAAAAGGCAAAATTAGCTGCCAATGTTCTGCATCAACAAAGTAAGGACTTTCACAGATAAAAGGGGTCCTGAAGCTTGGCCATTTCTTGACTCTTTGGATCCAGACTTGATCACATCTGTCCCTCTGACAGCCTAGTTGATAAGGACATGGGTAATTGTGGATAAGTGTTTGTGTGTGAGAGAGAAAGAGTAAATATATGATTTAATTGGTAAAATTTTGCTGTTACTTCAAATTCACTAGGTATCTTTATATTCCCCCCAAAAAAACACAGTTGTGCCTTAGTATTTGATTGAAAGTGGTTTGAGTATGGCTGTTATCAGGTCTAGGTGAGCTGAAGTGAACATAAACTGAACCTGGAGGTGCATGTAACAAGACTGTAGTTGGTTTAAGAATAGAATAAACACTTGCTTCCTGCTATGATAACCAATGTTTAGAGACCAATTACAACAACAACAACAACAATGAGAAACAACTAGAAAAAAATAACAAAATACCATAATCTGCAAATTGAAGTTGAGAGATTGTGAAGGAATTCAATATTTATACCAATAGTAATGGGATCCCTTGGAGCAATACCAAAAGGGCTGCCTAGATACATGGACGTTTTGAATTTATTAGACCTGAATATCCTGATTCTAGTCAGAACTGTCTCTATACTCAGACACTACCTTAATAGTAGGTTCTTGGTTAGGACTTGAACTGTTAGGTTTTTACCAGTCCCAGACTGTGAATCGAATTGAAGATTAACAACAACAACAACAGCAGCAGTTGATGACCTGTGGAGAAGAACTTGAAATCACCTCTGTTATTCATACTTTCAATGGTGCCATTAATAAGCATTTTGAACAAAAGAAACTGTGGTTATGAATTGTCTAAAAAAATGGTTGAACATTTTCTCCATTGCCAGAGCTGGGGTGGATGTGGTTTTGGCATGATGCATCCAGCTCGCAGGCCAGCAGTTTGACACCCCTGCTCTATATGGATGATTTAAAACTGTTTGGAAAAACAAAAGCTGAATTGAGCTAATTGTGAAAAGCATTGCAGAGTTTAGTGGAACTTGATAATGAAGAGTTAATAAAAGCAGTAATACAAGAAGAATGGTACAAGTACTTAGGAATTTTGGAAGCCTCTGACTTCTTGCACAACCAAGTCATGGAAGTTGCTTCAACACAATACATAAATCAAGTTCTAGAAACTCTTGAGATCAAAGCTAAGTGGAGGAATTATTATAAATTAACTCATGGGCAGTACCTGTAATATGATATTCATATGGAATAATTAATTGAACTCAACAAGAACTTCATAACTTGGATCAAAAGATTAGAAAATTAATGACTATGTACCATGCTCCGCACCCACAAAATGATATTGATCAATTGTACTTGCCTAGATCTCAGGGTAGCGGAGGACTCTTACAGGTTAAACAAACTGTGGAAGAGGAAAAAACATGGCTTAAATGACTACATTTAAAAAAGCAAAAACCCTCAGCTGAAGGAGGTGATCAAGGGAAACCTCTTGAAAATAGTGAGCTTGAAAGCAGAATATCGAAAGAAAACAATTGAGCATCAGGTTTCTAACAGGAAAAAGAAGTTTAAGTACAGTCAATACCTAAAGGACATTGAAGGAAAGATAGATACAAAGCTAACATGGGGATAGTTGAGATAGGGGTGCTGAAGAAAGAAACTGAAGGCTTCATTTTGATTGCCTAAGAACAAGCCCTGCGGACCAATTCCAAATTCAACATGTCAGTAATGACAGCAAATATTGTTTATGCAACAAGACAGATGAAAGAGTGGATCACTTTATCAGTGGCTGGAGCAAAATCTCACAAACTGATTACTTACAACAGCAGAATCAAGTTGCCCAAATCATACACTGGAAGTTTTGCCAGCATTTTGGGTTCGAATGCAGCAAAAATTACTGGGAACTCCAAGTTGACAAAGTTCTTGAAAATAAACAGGTCAAGATCTTGTGGGACATTTGAATCCAAACAGACAGACCTCTGACTCACAACATGCCTGACATCACTATTGTGGAAAAGAAAAAAGTCTGCTTCATTGATATTGCAATACCAGGTGATGCACGAATTGAAGGGAAACAACTAGAAAAAATAACGAAATACCACAATCTGCAAATTAAAGTTGAGCGATTGTTGTTACTTGGAACTGCCTATATACTCAGACATCCCCTTAACAGCTTTAGCTTCTTGATTAGGACTTCAACTGTTAAGTTTTTACTAGTCCCAGACTGTGAATCAAACTGAAGATTAAATTAATAATAATAATAACAATAATAATAATAATAATAGTAGTAGTAATAGTAGTAGTAGTAGTAGTAGTATGTGGCAGTGCCTGGAGACAGCAGTATAGAAGAGAAAGAAGTGGAGAAGATAGCAAAATACAAAGACCTACAAATAGAAATAGAATGACTGTGGCAAAGGCAAACAAGGGTAGTACCAATAGTAATAGGCGCCTTGGGTGCAATCCCAAATCAACTGGAGCACCACTTGAACACCATTGGCATTGACAAATTCTCCATCAGTCAATTGCAAAATGCGGCCTTACTAGGAACAGCTTCCATCCTGCGACGATATCTGTAATATCATCAATTCAAACATCCACATCTGCCTATCTCAGGTTCTTGGTAAGAACTTGATAGGTAGATAAAAATGCCAAATCCAGTCTGAACATCTGGCTGACTTTACGATGAATAATAATAATAATAATAATAATAACAACAACAACAACAACAACAACATTCAACAAAAGACCAAGGATGCTACATTGGTTACTAAATAACTACAGTTTAGAACAGTTTACTATAAATCTGGTTCAGTTTTCCAAGCTTTTTACTATTCTCAGGGTGTTCAGTATGTTCCTGCTGCATTACAGATAGTCTCGATCCACAACTGGCACCAGAATTTCCATTGTTAAGAAAGTTGATTTTTAAGTAAGTTTCACTCAATTTTCTAATCTTTTTTGCCATTGTTGTTAAGCAAATAATTGCAGTTGTTATCAGAAACCACCAACACATTAACATAGCCACATGGCATCCCACAGCACACAAATCAACTAAAACACTCATAAACATGTTAAGTAAACTAAAAGTTCCAACATCCCGAGGAAAAAAAAACCTGGAGTCATCTACGACACACAGTGTAAAGATGTAACAGTCACTATGTAGGACAAACAGGCAGAAGACGAGCAGAATGCATCCATGAACATCAACCAGCAGTCAGAAGACATGATTAAAACTCTTTAATTTCACAACACAGGAAATTAAAACTCCTTAATTTCACAGCACAGGTGTGAGATTGAAAAACCCCAAATTTTGATACTCACAATACGAAGACAAGTCTGATTAACAAAACAAAGTTTTATTGGAGAATAACATAAAAAGAATAAAAATAAAATAGAAGAGAAGAGAAGAGAGGCATTTGCAAACGCGGCCTCCTGGATCCTTCCCTATGGATTGGTTTCTAGGAGCGCACTGGCCTGGTTTCAAGCTCTGCATCTTATACCTCTACAATGCATGTCACATCTAAGAAGCTCTTTCATCTTTATAATGTACTTTGAAGTAGTACTTAAAGTCATCCTGACCTCTTCCACCCATCTGCTGTTATCTTGTTTATTTGTAATTTTCACCTAGGGTCAAAATCCCTCTCTTTGATAGTAGGATTTCTACTCAAAGTGTAAGTTCCTGTGTCCGGAGGGATTTTTAGGCAGTAAACATTGAGCAAACCTTCTCAAACATTTGGCAGTGCATTGTTACATTTGCGTTACAGTGTTGCATTTGTGTTAAATAGACAGTCTCATATATTGGCATTACATTTCTACAATTATTTTTCTACAATTTTATAAAAGAATAACTTTTATTTCCTTCACAGGGACAGACTTAACCACAGTTTAAACTGGGAAACTGTGAGCAAGCCGAGTCACAACAATGCTAGAAAATTCCTGAAAGTCTGGCACTGAGACAAATCAACCATCAACAGGCACGTAGAGATAACATCTACATCTACATGAAAGATGAGCACTTTCAAGAGCCTTCTTCACGAGGCAGAAAATGCAGGAGGGAAGGAAAGTCATTTTTAGTGTTTCCTCAGGAGCTAATTTGTTTGCCTTCTTTCACTGCATTGCCACTGGATTGCAGCAAGGCAGGTAAGAAAAGAGAGTTTTCCCTCTGGGTAGTAGCATTCTTAGCCACAGGTTATTTTATTTTTAAATCATTCTCTGAGGCAAGCTATGTTTTCTCAATATATACACACAGAGAGGATTATAATCCTAGCTGCCTACTTGCTTATTGTGGGAGGTTGTGAGAATCAATCAGAGGAATACATCTAATGTGAGAAGAAGTAAAAATAATTTTGGCACTATAAGTTTCAGCTTGCTTCATCAAACACATAGAATGGAAAGAGTGATGTAGCATTATAGATAAATAAGGTACGGAGCAATTGAAAAGGGTTCTTAGTGCTGGAAATGTAACTAAGAAGAATGGACATTTTATCATGCTGGATAGGGTGTAAAAATGGTAGAAAGGTTTGGACTCAAATATATATATATAATTTTGCATAATAATGCAAAAGATGTTAAAGATTCATATACAACTGAAAGCAGAGACTTTTTTGGGGGGACTGATGGATAAGCTACTGGGGGGAAAAACATGGAACTTTGTTTTTATATATGAAAGCTGCAGCAAGACCAAAGGTACAATTTAAATTTTGACAATTTAAATTATCACATCATCATCGTCGTCATCGTCATCATCATCATCATCATCATCATCATCATCATCATCATCATCATCATCATCATGTTGGAAGGGACCTTGAAGTTCATCTAGTCCAACCTCCTGCTCAGGCAGGAAACCCTATACCATTTCAGACAAATGGTTGTCCAGTCTCTTCTTAAAAACTTCCAGTGTTGGAGCATCCACAACTTCTGGAGGGAAGCTGTTCCACTGATTGATTGTTCTAACAGTCAGGAACTTTCTCTTTAGTTCTAGGTTCCCTCTCTACTTGATGAGTTTCCATCCGTTGCTTCTTGTCCTGCCTTCAGGCTCTTTGGAGAATAGCTTGACTCCCTCTTCTTTGGGGCAGCCCCTGAGATATTGGAAGACTGCTGTCATGTCACCACTGGTCCTTCTCTTCATTCTTGAGCAGTTATAACTTTGATCTTGTTGTGACAATTTAATTTGTTAAAATTAAAATGATTCAAATTTATTCACAGGTTGAAAGGGAAATATTTTGCCTCCTTACTTTTCCTCAGATAGTCATTGAATCTTGCCTTCTGGAACTAAATCATGATACATACCCTCGGTCCATGTCTTCAAGTTGGCAAAGCAGGGCAATTTTGAAGCACAGGCTGCAGCTAGATGCACAGATAAGGAGCTTGCATCAGTGTTCTCTCACTGAAAATAATGATAGCACCCTGGATATTTATCAGGTTTGGAGCTGCTTTAGATGATTTTGTCAGAAGAATGACTGCTGATCAACAAATTTGTAAGGTGTGATTAGGAAGATTGTACTTTCTTTTTTATTTTTTTTATTTTTTTATTTTTTTCCCCATACAAATATAAACATACATTAATACAACTTCAATATTATTAATTTTAACATACAAACATAAACATACATTAATATTACAAAACAGCCCGGCAACCCCCCCTCCCCGCATCCGCCCTCTTTCCTTCTCCTTCAACCTCCCTACACATCCCACCTCCTTCCCTCTCCTCTTCCTACTACTAAGCTAGGAGAGATATATATTTTAAGTACTATGTTATTTTCTCTGTTCTGTTACAACTACTTTCTTCTATTCTTTTGTATTTTTTTAATTCTTTTTCTCTCATTCTTTTTCTCTTCCATTCTCTTTTTACTTTAATATTTAAGAAACACAAAAATGTGAGATGGCTTATATGGAAAAACTAGAATCAAGTCTGTCAACGTAAATGTAACTAATTGCTACCAGTAAAAATACTTAGAACTTGGTGGGAGAAATAAACTAAAATAAGGACTGTAACAGGATTGATGATAAGGCAATCCAAATGAATGGAAAGAAAAGAAATGTATTAATATGATGATTATTTTTTAGGAATATTGGAAAAAATATATACTAAATTGTCATTTATTAAAACAATAAGAATTGTATTAACGCAATGTTTGCAAAAAAGGATGTTTTCAGGGAAAAGAGGAAAGTAAACAAAATTAATATATGAAATACAGACTATAGAAATTAATTGTTAAGGTCTGTTTTTACAAATGTAACCCAGCCACCACACTGTTTACCAACTATTGAATGACTTATGTTTGTGTAAAAAACTAATAAAAATTATAATTAAAAAAAAAAAGAACTATGGTGCTGGAGAAGACTCCTGCGAGTCCCCTGGACTGCAAGGTGATCCAACCGGTCAGTCCTAGAGGAGATCAACCCTGACTGCTCTTTAGAAGGCCAGATCCTGAAGTTGAAAGTCAAATACTTTGGCCACCTAATGAGAAGGAAGGACTCACTGGAGAAGAGCCTAATGGTGGGAAAGATTGAGGGCAATAGAAGAAGGGGACGACAGAGAATTAGGTGGCTGGCTGGAGTCACTGAAGCAGTAGGCATGAGCTTAAATGGACTCCAGAAGATAGTAGAGGACAGGAAGGCCTGGAGGAACATTGTCCATGGGGTCGCGATGGGTCAGACACAATTTCACAACTAACAACAACAAGCCTTCACATTCTTACAGGAGAAGCCTTCAAAAACAGGAGAAATGCAAAATTGGAGTCACTTCCACAGAATTCCTGGGGTTTTGTATAGATGCCAAAGGCATCCATCCTGCTGAATCCAAGCTCAAAGCAATTCAGCAGGTGCCCAGTCCCAAGTCGAAGGGAGAGCTTCAAGCCTTCCTGGGACTTCTAAACTTCTACCATGCCTCCCTCCCCCACAAGGCCATAGTGGCAGAGCCGTTACACCGGCTCTTAGACAAACAGGCCCCATGGAAGTGGACAAATGTCCACGAAAGGAGTTTTGCAGCAGTAAAAGCTTTATTGTCATCAAATGCAGTGTTGGCTCATTTCAATGAGCAGTTGCCAGTCAGTATCGCATGTGATGCATCTCCATACGGAATCGGAGTGGTGTTAAGCCATCTCCAGGCTGATGGGACACAAGCCTCTATAGCATATTATTCCAGAACCCTTTCTGCTGCAGAACACAATTACGCGCAAATAGATAGGGAGGCATTGGCCATTGTGGCTGGCATCAAGAAGTTTCACGACTTTTTGTATGGCCGCCATGTCACGGTCTTCACTGACCACAAGCTGCTTCTGGGGTTATTCACTATGAACAAACAGACACCCTAAATCATCTCCCCTAGAATGTTGAGGTGGTTAATATTTCTATCTGCTTGTGACTATTGCCTGGTTCACAAACCGGGTAGAGAAATGGGCCATGCAGATGTCCTTAGTAGGTTGCCCTTACGGCAATTAGAACCAGATTCTGTACCGGCCAACCACATCCGGTCTATCCAGGATTTGCCGGAGTCTTCCCTCAATGCAGGGGATGTTGCTGCAGAAACAGCTACTGACAACATGTTAACTCGCGTGTTGAACTGGGTGGTCACAGGATGGCCCGACATGTTTTCTGGCCCTAACTTCCAGAATTTCTGGAAAAGGAAGCACGAGTTATCCACCTTTAAGGGTTGTATCCTGTGGGGCAGCAGGATAGTAAGTCCGTCCTCACTGAGGACTAGAGTCCTTGACTCTCTGCATGAGGGACATCTAGGAATAGTCCAGATGAAGGCGCTTGCGCGTAGCTATCTCTGGTGGCCTGGTCTCGATAAAGACATCAAGGCCCAGGTCCATGGGTGTCACATTTGCCAGCAGTCTCGGCCAGAAATGTCACAGGCTCCTGTACATAGATGGGAGACCACACAAGCCCCTTGGCCAAGAATTCACATCGATTTCGCTGGCCCCTTTCAGGGGCAACTCCTCCTCATTGTTGTGGACAGTCACTCTAAGGGGCTGGAGGTCGTTCCAATGTCCACTACGACGACTGTCAGGACCATCCAGGTTTTGAGGGGCATCTTTGCAACGCATGGGCTCCCAGATGTCATCATCTCCGACAACGGAGCTCAATTTACTTCCTCGGAGTTTCAGTCCTTCTTAAGGGCAAATATGATTAGGCATGCTACTTTGGCTCCCTTTCACCCGGCCTCTAATGGCCAAGCAGAACGCATGGTTCGCACAACTAAGGAATCCTTGAAAAGGATAACCCATGGCAACTGGCATCACAGGTTGGCAGATTTCCTCCTCTGCCAACGCACAATGCCTTGCATGTCTATGGGCAAGAGCCCAGCTGAGCTCAGATGGGGTCGACGTCTGATCACAAAGCTGGATCGCTTACACCCTGATTGGATTGCATCGCAGGTGCCGCAGCCTAAGGCATCGAGGCAATTGCAAATGGGCGATCCAGTTTGGGCATGCAACTATGGACCAGGGGCACTGTGGGTGGTAGCTGTGGTTTGTAAGGTGTCAGGGCCGCTCTCTTATGAAGTGGCCCTGGAAGACGGTCATGTGCTTCGCAGGCACATTGATCAGCTGCGTCAGAGGCTGCCAAGCCACTCTTCTGCTCCTGACTCTGCTCTCGGGGGGGGGGGGGAGGAACACGATTGTGATTGTGAATCTCAGTCTCTCAGCAAAAGCGAAACATTGCAATCAAAGAACGGGGTTTTTTGCCAACGAGGCTGCTCCTAACTCAGGCACTGCGCCCATTGCTCTCAATCGGCTGTGCATGTGGCTCCTACCTCAGGCATTGCGCCAATGGGACATTGCTCTCAATCGGCTTTTCTCGCCGATCCGGTGGATTCTTCTCCACCACGGAACTTTGGGTTCTGGAACAGGCCAGCCTTCATGATCCAGTTTCACCCATATCGAACAGCCCCAGTTTGCCAAGCCTGGCAGGCGAGCTTACAGATTGGGAGCTAGCAGCAGCAACTCCGAGATGTTCAGAGCAGGCCAAAGACCCACCGAAGTTTTTAAAGGACTACGTGAGGTTTCTGTCATTGCAAGCTTAAAATGCTTATTATTTTTATTGCAAACTGAAATGCTTATGTTGTTCCTTTGAAATTGTGAATGCCTATGTACTAAAATGCAATGTAGGTCTGTGAAATGGGAATGTTTTATATGTTCCTTGTAACGGGGTTATTTTGATATTATTATTATTTCTGACAAGTGTGATGACAGGCTTGTGTATCACTGACTGTCATTGTGCTTTTGAATGTGTGTAATATTGAACAACAAAAAATACTGTGTATGTGTTAAAGAACCAGGAGGGAAGGGGTGTAATGTACTGAGCTTAACTATGGAACAGGTGCAGGGAGCTGCACTGGAACTGTTAGCAGACCACATGGCCTGCTAGCCAGACTTGCTGTCTACAAGGCTGATTAGTATGTATTTGAGTGGGAGAATACGGTGCATTCATTGGCTGACACCACCCCAAGCTGAATGTATAAATAGGGGCAGAGCCATCTTTGTTCAAGTTCTGTTTTGTCTTCAATAAAGAAGTACCTGTTTACTACTCCTGCCTCTTAAATGCTGAACCCAGCAGAAAACAGAACAGTACTTATTATGGGTCATTGAAGTTAAAGCTCTTGCAGTGTCATGCTTTCACATGATTGTGATTTCCAACATTCTTTGCAAGCTTCCCACAAGCAAATCAATGGGAAAGCTGGCAGGAAATCAGTCACATATTCTGGCCTCAATTCCCAAGGAATACTGTGTTCATTTTGTTTCATATGATGGTTAAAGTGAGATTCCTTAATGAGTCTAAAAAAAGATAATAATCTTTTACTTTATTTTTTCTTTTAAAAAAATATGTATAGCCCGGGGAGGCCCAGAGCCCTGAGTTTTGGCTGAGGGAGGAAGAAGCCAGGAAAATAGAGAAGGGAATTCTGTCAGGTTTTTGGCGGGAAGATTTTTGGCGGGAGAGTTGGCTGGAATTTTGAAAGGTGAGAAGGGGCATTTATCTCAGACAGGGCTAGAAATTTTAGTTAGAATAGCCCTGGAGCTTCTGCTGAGAGAGGAAGAATCGGGGAAAGGAGAGGAGGGCTGTCAGTTTCTGGTGGGAAGACTTTGGAGGAGGGAATTGGCTGGAATCCTGAAAGGAGAGGGGAGATGGCAGAAGCAAACTGATCCAGGCAAGAGGCCGAGCCAGTGACCAGAGGGGGTGCCAAATTTATATATAGGCTGTTAAACTGAATAGCAACCAAATATCCAGTTTTAACTTTTTTTAAAAAAAAAAGAAATTCTGTCAGGCCAATTCAAAAATTAACCTCAATGAGAGCAATTGTTTTGAACTGTGATCTTTTCAATACTGGTGTGACGAAGCCTTGAAATAGAAAAAGACAGTAAGATGTATAGAACTCAATAAACATTTAGTCATTTTTCCCTTCTATGGCGTTCTGGAGCGAGGAACCGCACAGATCTTAAAAGGAAAGGGATGCAGAGTTATTCCTAATACTGGTTCTTCACTGAGCTTCTCCACTCCTTCTGGGGGTTGCAACCTAAATGCCCTCAGTAGGCTGGTGAACATAATGAAGATCTCAATCCTTGCAAAGAGTTCCCCCACACAGCTCCGAGCACCTACAGTGAAGATAAAATAAAAACACAAAAACAATAGTGGCAACCTTTACTGCCCACTCATTGACCATTTACGACATTTAACAACAATCTAAAAAGGGTATCTCAAACTGGTGGAGCAAGGCCTCCTTCATTCACTAAGCCCATACCAAGTAACAGAATAGAGTCTGCCTGAGTGGATAGTTATAATAAATTTCATAAAACAAAGATGTATCAGTTCAAACCAAAGGGTTACCTAGTCCAAGCTTCTGTTTCTATTGTGGAAATTAGATGTTGATGGGAAGACACCAGCAGGAATTCATTAGTGCAATTCTATATTAGGAACCATTTTTGTAGCCTCTTTTTTACTCATTTACTCATTAACATTCATTAGAATAAACATGACAGAACTATCTTAGGTTGTGACTTTTCCAGGATCTGGTTCCTCTTTCACATCCTGTCAGGAGAAATCCCTAACCAAGACTAACACTTCTGCCTGAAGAAAGAGGAAGGAGGCTTTATCCACATTTTAACCTGCTTCAGCAGATGCATTGCTTTTTATTTTTCTCAAATCTCTTTTCCAACAAGTTTTAGCAATCCTATATATGTTTTTGTATCCCTACATTTTCTAATAATGAAAGGAATGACTGGATTAGAAGACCTCCAAGGTCCCTTCTATTCTATTCTATTCTATTCTATTCTATTCTATTCTATTCTATTCTATTCTATTGTGTTTTTTTCTAAAAAAAAAAAAAGCTGCCGGAACTCACACATGTCATACAACCCGCCTTGCCTACCCTACAAGGTTCCATCCCAAAAAGGTGCCGGAACTCTGTTCAGGGCGTTCTATGAGAAAAAAAGCCCTGATTCTATTCTATTCTATTCACAAGTTTCAGCAATCCCATATATGGTTTGGTATCCCTATATTTTCTAAAAATGAAAAGAAGGGCTACATGTAAGGAAACAGTTGTAGGGGAGTTTCCTTGTAGGATAGAGTAACTTTACAGGGGAAATGGGTGGCATAATAAATAAATATACAAACAAACAAATACATTTCTAATAATTAAGAACAGATGATTGGATTAGCTTCCCCAAAAACAGTAATTCATACATTTTTTATTGCTTTGCAGAACTCTTTTTATCCCCAATGGGTTGCCATTCTTCCCCACACCTCAGCATACAGGATAAGAAGGATCCCATCTTATATTTGTGATTTGAGCTGCTTCCTCTAATTCTTTCTCGAATCTTTTCTCTGACTCAACCCAGTGTCCTCTTCTAAATCACTGTCTTTGGATATCAGATCCCATCAGCCCTTGACTCAGGATGGTGAGATCTGATATTGGTGACTGCAGTACATGAGATGCTCCTTCCCCAACTGTAGTAAATATACAAGGAAGCCCTCATTTCCTAATCAATTTACCCTTTTCTCTCTTTTCTTTAAGCTGGGACCATTTTTTAAACAAAAATAGAGAGGAAGCATAGAGTCCCAGGCCGCTGCAGAATGATCCTTTGGACCCTCTATGGATGTATTTCTGCTCTTTTTTAATCCTGCCAGATTCTCTGGGGGTGAGGGTGGAGGATCCATAAGATAAGGAGTACTGGGGCCTCATTCTTTGGAGAGCCTCTCTGGGACCTTCGTCTCATCTTAGGAAAAATAAGGATTACTAACCTCAAAATTTGTCCACACAACTTACTGACTGGAGCTAATATAGCTATGTGCATTCTGGAGTTTTACTTAGGTTAATCTAACACCAGGAGAATTGCATCTGTAAATGTTTCTCTTGGCTTTCATGCTACACAGTTCTCTCCCCCCACCACATTGATCCAGTTACGTATAGTGGAAAAGAAGCTTCTTAATTTACCTTCCCCCAAATCCCCAGTAGATATAGACTAAATGTTATTTTGCCCTTTAACTTGGGCACTTTCAAATGCAATCTCTTTCCTTACAAGCAAAAGAAACCTACACATTTTTTTTCTTTTTACGAAAGAAAAAGAATCGTACATATTACCTGCTCCAAATGGCATAAATGCTTCTTTAGTGACAAAATGTCCTTCTTTGTCCAAAAAATGGTTGGGGTTGAATTTTTCAGGCGTCTCCCATTGTTCAGGATCAAGGAGAACAGAGCGCAGGTCGGGAAAAATCATAGCTCCCTAAAATGAAGAAAGAAAGAAATGGAAACATCTGGACCAGTGGCCCCCCAACCTTTTGGGTACTAGGGACTGGTTCTGTGGAGAGAGGTTTTTCCATGGACTGGAGGGGCGTGGTTTCACATGCTTCCTGCATCCCGTGGATGGGGCTTTCCTTGTTTGAGCGGCCCTGTTTCTGGCATGCCGTGGACTGGTGCTCGTCCATGGACCCCTGATCTAGACAATCTCATTTGCTTCTGGATATTCTATTTCTTTTCCTTGCATGTTTCAGGTATATATTTAGGTATATTCAGGTAGTCAGTTTTTTTGTAGTGGTTAAGGTGGTAGCCTGGAAAAACCAGGAGACTAAGAGTTCTAGTCTCAGTTTAGGCAGGAAAACTGGCTGGATGACTCCCTATCAACCCAAACCATCTCACAGGGTTGTTGTTGTGGAAAAAACAGGAGGAAAGAATATTATGTATTGAGTTATTTATAATAAAGGTGGGATAAAAATCCAATCTAATATTAATAAAATACTTCAAGCACTACCTGTGCTTAATCTGCAGGCTACTTCTGCAACCTCCCCTTTATTTCTTAATTTGTACCCTGCATTTATTATTTTTAGAAATAACTAATCTGGTTTTTTGCTTTGACTCCCATCTCTTCTCTTCATGGAAGCAGCTGAGAGGCAAATGGGGACTATGAACAAGCCAGGTTATCCTTCATTGAGATAATTCATTTCTCAAAGTCTTGTGTGGTAGTGCTAACTTTCCCAATGAAAGTCACAAACGCAAAGTGTACTTGAGTTAAAGCCTGGAGAGAAGCCCACCCTACAGCAAATACAAGGGGTCATTTATGCATATGTGTCAAAACAAAAGAGAGCCAACACAGTTGTAGAAGCAGGAAGCATTGATGGTTTGATACTCACAATAGTGAAAGAAGTGAACAGCAAGCAGACAGCGTAAGTTTAAAAAGTAATCCTCATTCACACCTAGACATCAACTAGAAATAATAATCAGAAGGAGAAACCGAGGCCCAGACAATGATTTCCACCATAAATGCTGTTCTATATTACCAAGAGAGATGTGACTCACTAAATCATATATATGAAAAAAAAATCTGCAAAGGAGAAGACTTAAGCATTTAATAAAAATAAGCATTAGAGGACAGGCTGCTTAAATAATGGCCAGCACCTGCACTTCTGCTGTCCTTTTAAGGTCTCTCCCTAGCCAAAATAGCAACTGTTCACTATAAAAGTTGAGCAGAGAGGCAGGGAAGTGTGGTGTGTTGTCTGTGGAAATAAAGCAGCCTGAAGTAGCCTAAAACAGGCAGAAAGATATTCTCCAGTAGTAGGACTCACAAGGTGCAAGTTGGAGAGCAGTAGGAGGATGTGTAGTAGTAGTGGGGAAGAGTGGAGTAGTGAGTAGTGAGCAATGAGTGCTGGCCTTTGAGTGATTGTGTGTGTGTTGCCTAGGTCTTATGTTGTTGGGCTGACTCTCTTGTGTTATGGAGCCCACTGAGTTGGGTATACTTAAAAGAACCATGATAATAAGGCATCGAAACCTCTCAGGTGAGCTACTGGAAGAAAGCTTTGGGTTGGAAGTTGGCCTAGTGTGATAAACCAGAAGTCTGACAAAACCAGCATTCATACATTCTTCTTTGAAAGACATGCTTAGCATAGCAGCAAGTGGATCACTTTGATTTAAACACTGCATTCCAACAAAGTTTTAGCAAAGAGTGGAAGTTCAACAGGGCATCCATATACAGATCCAGCTCTTAAAAGATGATTAGGGGTCTGGAGGCTAAAATGTATGATGTATGATGAACAGGGTAGAACTGGGTGTGTCTAATCTAACAAAGAGAAGGACTAGATATGACATGATAGCAGTCTTTCAATATTTGAGGGACTGTCAACCTCTTCTTCAAAGCACCCAGTGGCAGGACAAGAAACTTATCAAAGACAGATTCAACCAAGAACTAAGAAATGTCCTGACAGCGAGAACAATTGATCAGTTAAATTATTGTTTTCACTTGGGGTTGTGGGTGATCCATCAGGTTTTTAAGAAGAGATTGGATAGTCATTTGTCCAGAATGATACAGGGTCTCCTGTCTGAGGAGGGGAATTGGAACAGAAGACCTCTAATGTCCCTTCCAACTCTGTTATTCTGTACTGTTATGCTTGGAATTCAGAAAGATTCACACCTTGGGAATGAGAAATCCATTGAGGTAAACATCCTTCACACATTTTCTTGGTAGTCCAAAGAATGTGACGTATTTGCTTCGTATAATCTCATGAATCACAGCATTGGTGTAGGGCAGATTCTTCCGATCTCCATAACAGATGGAGTGAGACGGATCCAAAACGGTTTCTATCTCCTTGTAGACCTTGTCTGAGAAAAAGAGTAAGAAAGTAACTTTTATTGAAGAACTTATAAATTATCTCAGAAGATAAGTAAGGTGAATGTGGAGAGATACCTTTCCACCTGAATTATTTCATGTGGTTGCCCTTAAAGAGATTTTGAATAGTAAGTCAGCTGGAGTATAAAATTCTGAGAGCGGGAAAGGATTATTAGCACTCATTGATGGAACTGAAAATAAATGTGTAAAAACTACTACTACCACCACCTAGTAGTCCATTCTCTGGATTGGCTGCCTCCCAGAGATCTGGATGTATCTCACTCTGAGGAAGGCTCTAAATAATTTGGTTTTTCTTCAGATCATATAAATCTTAACCTGTAATGAAGTTTGTTTTGTGTCTGCAGACCTTACATGCTGCCATTCCTTCAGTCCTTCATGAAAACAGCAATGCAAGTATGTTTGAGGTCCTGGGTTGCTTGTCTTTTAGATTTCTTTTTCTTGTTCAAGACAGTATATTATGCTTACTGTCCTTTTAAAACAGGGTATTGAAAGGGAAAAAATGTAATGTGAATGACAAAAATTAAAATATTTTTTTATTTATTTTAAATAATTGAATTGTTCAATTGTCCCACAGCGAGTTGTCCCACAGTGAGTTAGCTATGGTGAATTGTCCCGTGGCGAGTTGGCTGTGGAGAGTTGTCCCATTCCAAACTGCAACCATTGCTCACTGTGGCTTCCGCTCCATAACAACTGTGACTTTAGGAAGTGTTAAAGCTGAGAAGACGAGGCAAAGAATGCTGGGAAGTTACTATTTCTAGGGATCTCCTGTTATTCCCTACATCTGTTGGAAGATTGATTGAATATCAGCCTTGGAGGATCTCATCTATGATCCAAATCAGTCAAACAGTGCACATGTTTTCCCATCTGGAATATTGTGTTCAGTTCTGTGTACCGCAAAATACTACTTTTATAATGCCTTGGTAAGATCACACTTGAAATATTGCATCCAGTTTTGGTCCCCACAATGTAAAAAGATGTGGAGATTCTCAAAAGAGTACAGAGAAGAGCAACAAAGATGATTAGGAGACTGGAGGCTAAAACATATAAAGAACATTTAAATGAAAAGAAGGACTAGGGGTGATATGATAGAAGTGTTCCAATAGCTCAGGGTTTGCCATGAAGAAAAGGGAGTCAAGCTATTCTCCAAGGCACCTGAAGGCAGGACAAGAAGCAACAGATGGAAACTAATCAAGGAGAGAAGCAACTTAGAACTATGGAGAAATTTCCTGACAGTTAGAACAATTAATCAATGGAACAACTTGCCTCCAGAACTTGTGAATGCTCCAACATTGGAAATTTTTAAGAAGAGATTGGACAACCATTTGTCTGAAATGGTATAGGATTTCCTGCATGAGTGAGGGATGGATTAGAAGACCTCCAAGGTCCCTTCCAACACTGTTATTCTGAGAAGGCAACCATTTCTGGAGGTTGAATATAACCCTGAAATTGGATAAGGAACTATCTATACACCCTGGAATATACATATATTAATATTCTATCTAGTGTGACATTGTAGAGGAATTGCACTTCCCACTAAAAATTCTACTTTATTGTCACCTTGGATATCTGGATGAGTTGCCATTAGTAGCAATGCCCATTGCAGAACACTACTAGTTGAGTCTGTCCCAGCAATAAAGATGTCACCAATGCAATGAACCAAGTTGTCTTCATCATAGGTAGAATTTGGTTCATCCTTGCTCTAAAGTTAACAGTGAGAAAGGTGAAATGTCATTTTCCCATTATTATTATTACTATCATTATCATCATTATTATATTTTATTCATTAAACATGAACCTCAGTCAACTGAACATTCAAATTGGCTGGTGCTGATGGTTGACACGGGTTGCTACCAGCATCCTAGGTGTCAACCAGGTACCTCTTTAAAATGTAAGATGTCCCGAGTAGCGCAGTTTTTTGTAACATTGCTGGAGTTATTCAGGAAGCTGCAGTTTCTTGATGTATTTTGCAAAGTTTTTGGACATAGTTCCCAGTGCCCCGATGACAATGGGTATCACTGTTATACGTTTCATCCATAATCGCGCAATTTCAATGGCCAGGTCACAATATTTCGTAATTATTTCCAATTCTTTTTCTTCGACTCTGGCATCTCCTGGTACAATCAGCTGTACGCTTCGGTTCTCTACAACTGCAATATCTGGTGTGTTGTGGCTAATCCCCTAGTTCCCTTCTCTACTTTTTGGGAGACAAAGTTGTCTACTAGGTTTGTCAGGAATCTGTTTGATCTTCCACTTGGTGCAGAGTATTTCTCCCAGTTGATGTCAAGGAGTTAAAGTCCCCCATTACTATTGTGATGTCCTTCCTACATACCTTAGTTAGCTGACTAGCAAAAAGTCCATCTATTTCATCTGTTTGGTTGGGTGGACTATAATATACACCTATGGCAATGTCATTCCCCTCCCCTTTTATATTGACCCAAATGCATTCAAGACAGTTTACATCATTGTTGTGCTCTATTTCTGTAGAGCACAACATTCAATATCATTCAATATCACAGTAGTCCAAGTCTATGCCACAACCACTGGTGCTGAAGAGGATGAAACTGACTGGTTCTATGAAGCCCTACAGCACCTTATAGAATCAACACCAACAAATGATGTCCTTATCATCATGGGGGATTGGAATACTAAAGTAGGAAGCCAAAAGATAACCGGAATAACAGGCAAGTTTGGCCTTGGAGTACAAAATGAAGCAGGGCACAGGCTGATAGAATTTTGTCAAGAGAATACGATGGTCATAGCAAACACTCTTTTCCAACAACCCAAGAGACGGCTCTACACATGGACATCACCAGACGGTCAACAGAGAAATCAAGATTATGCAGGATATAAGAGAACGAGGAGGACTTAAAGTTCCTAACTTAAAATTATATTATGATGCGGTGGTTTTGACATGGATTAGTGATTGGTTAAACTTGACAAATAGAAACATACTTTCTCTTGAACGATGGGATTTGTTATTTGGTTGGCAGGCATATTTAATTTATGACAAAAAAGTAGATAAAAATTTTAAGGCTCATATTTTGAGAAGTGCTTTACTTCGAGTTTGGAAGAAATATTATTATAGATTAAATTATAAGATTCCTATTTGGGCAAGTCCAGGACAGATAATAGAGGGGATATCTAAGGGAGTTAAATTGGATAAAGTTTCTTACAAAGAATTACTTTCGCCGGTAGGACGAGATTGGCAACTTAAATCTTTGGTGATTTGAAACAAGAAAATATTGAATATTCTTGGTTTTATTATAATCAATTGTCAATGAGGTGGTGTTTGGATCAAAAAGTTGGTATTACAGTACAGGATGTAAATTTGATTAAACAGATTAGAGATCAATCTCAAGCTCACATAAAAAGAATTTATGGTGTATTGGTTGAATTGGATTCGGAAACAGAATTGGTGAAGGATTGTATGATAAAATGGACGCAAAATATACAAGAACTGATCCTATTGGAAACATGGGAGACAATTTGGATTAGGAATGTAAAATTTACTCAAGCTCAGAACTTAAGAGAAAATTTTTATAAAATGTTTTATAGGTGGCATTTGGACCCTCAAAAATTGTCCCATATGTATCCTAATCTACAACCCAAGTGTTGGAGATGTGGAAATTTAGATGCAACTTATTTTCATATGTGGTGGACTTGTAGGGCGGTAAAAGCATTTTGGATAAAGATATGGTGGAATATTCAAAATATTTTTAAGAGAAAGATAAAGTTTAAGCCACAGTTATTTTTGTTGGGTATTATGGAAAATTTGGATAAAAAAGAAATGGATTTGATGTTGAATTTGATAACTGCTGCAAGATTATTAGTAGCTCAATGTTGGAAAATGGAATGTTTGCCCACTATAGAAGATTGGGCTTTTAAAGTTTCAAATTTAGCAGAAATGGCTAAGATTTCTGCCTATGTGAAGGATTATTCACAATAAAGATATATTTTGGTTTGGAGAAGATGGATAGATTATTTTGAGAACAAATATGGAACTAAAAAGTTTCATTTGGTTTTTGAGTAAATTTTAGATTGTTAATGTTGTTTATTTCTTTTTAAATAGTAATAAGATGTTATAATCATAGTGTTTAACATGTTTGTTTAGAAGAGAGTTAAAGGATGTTATAGAATTGTTAATTTAATAGTGATATAATGTAAGATAGAGTATACTTATTGTATTGTTAACCCTGTGATTGGCTCTGGGAAGTCGGGGGGGAGGGAGGGGGGTGGGAAGGGTGGGTCTCGGGGAGGAGGAGAGTTATATTGTAAAACTTTTAAAAATTTTCAATTAAAAAAAAAAAAGAGAATACGATGGTCATAGCAAACACTCTTTTCCAACAACCCAAGAGACGGCTCTACACATGGACATCACCAGACGGTCAACAGAGAAATCAGATTGACTATGTGTTCTGCAGCCAAAAATTGAGAAGCTCTATACAGTCAGTAAAAACAAGACCAGGAGCTGACTGTGGCTCAGATCCTGAGCTTCTCGTTGCAAAATTTAGGCTTAAATTGAAGAAAGTTGGGAAAAACACCAGGCCACTCAGTTATGAACTAAATCATATCAGAGGTGACAAATAGATTTAAGGAATTAGATCTGATAGACAGAGTGCCTGAAGAACTATGGATGGAGGTTCACAACATTGTACAAGAGGTAGCAACTAAAACCATCCCAAAGAAAAAGAAATGCAAGAAGCAAAATGGCTGTCTGTGGAAGCTTTGCAAATAGCTGAGGAAAGAAGGGAAGTGAAAGGCAAGGGAGAAAGAGAAAGATACATTCAATTGAATGCAAAATTCCAGAGAATAGCTAGAAGAGGTAAGAATGCCCTCTTAAATGAACAGTGCAAAGAAATAGAAGAAAACAATAGAATAGGGAGAACCAGAGGTCTCTTCAAGAAAATTGGAGATATAAAGGGAACGTTTCATGCAAAGATGGGCATGATAAAGGATCAAAATGGCAGGGACCTAACAGAGGCAGAAGAGATTAAGAAGAGGTGGCAAAATTACACAGAAGAACTATACAAGAATGAGCTTAGCGTCCCTGATAACCACAATGGAGTGGTCACTGATCTCGAGCCAGGCATCCTAGAATGTGAAGTGAAATGGGCCTTAGGAAATCTGAGCAACAACAAAGCAAGTGGAGGTGACAGTATTCCAGCTGAGCTATTCAAAATCTTAAAAGACGATGTAGTAAAAGTGCTACACTCAATTTGCCAGCAAATTTGGAAAACTCAACAGTGGCCACAGGATTGGAAAAGGTCAGTTTACATTCCAATTCCAAAGAAAGGCAATGCCAAAGAATGTTCAAACTATCGCACCATTGCACTCATTTCACATGCAAGTAAAGTTATGCTTAAAATCCTACAAGCTAGACTCCAGCAATATGTGGATCGAGAACTTCCAGAAGTACAGGGAGGATTTTGAAGAGGCAAAGGAAAAAAAGATCAAATTGCCAACATATGCTGGATCATGGAGAAAGCTAGGGAGTTCTAGAAAAACATCTACTTCTGCTTCATTGACTATGCTAAAGCCTTTGATTGTGTGGATCACAACAAATTGTGGCAAGTTCTTAAAGAGATGGGAGTACCGGACCATCTTATTTGTCTCTTGAGAAACCCATATGTGGGTCAAGAAGCAACAGTGAGAACTGGACATGGAACTACTGATTGGTTCAAAATTGGGAAAGGAGTTTAGCAAGGCTGTATTCTGTTGCCCTGCCTATTTCACTTATATGTAGAGCACATCATGAGAAAGGCAGGACTAGATGAATCAAAAGTTGGAATTAAGATTGCCGGGAGAAATATCAACAACTTAAGATATGCAGATGATACCACTCTAATGGCAGAAAGTGAAGAGGAACTAAAGAGCCTCTTGATGCGGATGAAGAAGGAGAGTGCAAAAATTGGCTTTAAACCTCAACATTAAGAAAACCAAGATCATGGTATCCGGCCCTCTCAATTCCTTGCAAATAGATGGAGAAGAAATGGAGGTAGTGACAGATTTTATCTTCCTGGACTCCAAGATCACCACAGATGGGGACTGCAGCGAAGAAATTAAAAGCCGCTTGCTCCTGGGGAAGGAAAGCTATGGCAAATCTAGACAGCGTACTAAAAAGCAGAGACATCACCTTGCCAACAAAAGTACATATACTCAAGGCCATGGTTTTCCCAGTTGCAATGTATGGCTGTGAAAGTTGGACCATAAGAAAGGCTGAGCACCAAAGAATTGAGGCCTTTGAACTATGGTGCTGGAGAAGACTCCTGCGAATCCTTTGGACTGCAAGGCGATCAAACCGGTCAGTCCTAGAGGAGATCAACCCTGACTGCTCTTTAGAAGGCCAGATCCTGAAGTTGAAACTCAAGTACTTTGGCCACCTAATGAGAAGGAAGGACTCACTGGAGAAGAGCCTAATGCTGGGAAAGATTGAGGGCAATAGAAGAAGGGAACGACAGAGAATGAGATGGCTGGATGGAGTCACTGAAGCAGTAGGCGTGAGCTTAAATGGACTCCAGAAGATGGTAGAGGACAGGAAGGCCTGGAGGAACATTGTCCATGGGATCACGATGGGTTGGACACGACTTCACAACTAACAACAACTAAATCCAGCTTTGTGTTGTATTTATGGGTTTCATCCCAACAAGTTTCCATAATGGCACCAATATCATAGCTGCCCTCATTTACCTGAATTTCTAGTTCACCCTGTTTATCATTCATACTCTGTGCATTGGTGTACAAACATTTGAGTCCTTTATGACTAGCCCTGTGTTTACTTTCTACATAACCTGTGTGGTGCCTGAGTTCCCCTATTTTCTTACCCCCTGTTTGGTTAGTGCACTTTGTGTGGCACTCGCTATTAAAAGCTTGATTTTGCTTGACAGCAAGGTTGATATTCTTATCCACAGATACATCTATGTTACATGCACTGATAACCCTATAATTTTTAGATTGCCAGGGACAGGGATGTTCTGTATCAATTAACTCACTGTCCCCTTTGTTTAGTTTAAATATTCCTCCAGAAAATCTGTGAATTTATTGCCAAGTAACCCAGTCCCTTTCTTTGATGGATGCAAGCCAGATATCAAGGCTGCTAACATCGGATGTTCTTGCTTGACAATATATGAAGAAGCAGACATGTTTTATTTAACCTGTGTATTACTTCTAGAGTTAAAGTTAGACAATGTTGGAAGGGAGGGGGGAAAGTATGTATTCGGGGAATAGTTAGCCATAACAATATTTCAGTACAGTATTTTCAAGGTTAGTTGTAACCAGAGGAGATACGGGAGGGAAAGTTCACACTTCAAACTAATTGGAGAATGTGATTGATGACTGTTAAATGAAGGAGTGAGTTATGCTTTGTTCCGGGTGATTGGGGGAAGGAGAATTCAGTTTTTGGCTTCACTATGTACGTGCCAAAGCTATGTAGTAATTAAAAAGATTCTTTAAGGAAAACAATGCCTCAAAGTTCTTTGAAGAACTTCTACTTTAGGAAGCATGACACCATCTCTTTTGTACATCTTTTCACTGGACCAGCTACAGACATTGTGACTAATACAACCAAAGCCTTCCCCTTTACACCACTCCTTTAGTCACATATTGAATTGTGCTATACGCTGGCCTTTTCCATTTTGCTCTTTATACAGTGGTAAAACCTCTGAAAAAGTAAGCGTACAGCCTATTCTGCTAAGTTCATGCCCTAAGCTCTGGAAATCATTCTGCACAGAGAGTACATCTTTTTGGTACAGATCATTAGTGCCAAGCTGTACAAAATCATCCACATCACAGTCCTTGCTGGCATTCTTGACTATCTTAAAAATACGCTTCTTGCCCCTACTGACAGTAGCACCTGGAAAACACCTGACCTCTCTCGAAACCTCTGTATCCTTTCCTAAATTTACATCTCCTATAACTGAATCACCAATCAGAAGGTGGCTTCTCTTTTTGGATGCCTTGCTCTTCTTGCATGACTGATGTGTAATACCTGATTCACACTTTCCCCTGTCCAAAACAAATTCTTCATCTCGGACCACGATCCCCTGCTTATTTGAGTTATCATCATCGGAATTACCTTGACTTGTCTCCTTAGTGTCCTTATTAAGGTCAGTGGGGGCACTGTATCTGTTATGCAGGGACACAGAGAAAGCTTTGTGTTTATGGTTCACAGCTCTCAACCTGCCAGATCCTACGGTTGTCCACACTGCCCTTCTCCTGCAGGTTCTTTGTGGTAGAGAGGGCTCAATAGAATAGAAGGGCTGAACTGGACACCTAATTTCTGCCTGAAGAGCAAAGATTACAGACCCTAGATAAATAATCTGTCCTTGTAGACTAGTGATTTGTTTACAGATAGGACAGTTTCCAAGTTTGAAAAGAGTACTGCGAAAGACAGCTGCAAAACAAGTGTTGCATTGAACTAAGCCAGACATTCTGAGATAAAAGGAA
>NW_015387344.1:163301-184745 GCF_001527695.2 Protobothrops mucrosquamatus | reverse complement strand
AAATCAATTTCTATAAATTACCATTTCAGCCTCATGATCTGTCCCATATCTGACATTGAACAAATTTCTTTGATTCTAACTTCATGAAATTTTGACTATAGGAGGAAGCAGACAATCCCTGATAAACATATATTCCGTTGTTGATTTTTAACAAAAGTCAACAACTGAGTACACAAATGTATAGAATTTCTATCCTAGGTTAGGTTTCTAAATACATAATACCACTCAACAGTTCAATTTATATTTCCAAAATATTTGGGGAAGTAAAGTGCCAGCCACCTTGCAATATTATCTGCTGTCAATGGTCCTCATGTGCATTCCAAATTATTCAACTCTAAGCTTAGTCATCAGATAGCTTAACCATAATATACATTTTCCAATTTGGGAATGAAAAATAAAATAATAATTCAGTGAAATTACAATTCTGGTAATTCCCATGGCTCCATTGTTCTGGCTAATTCTGTATCACTCAGAGAAGAAGGAGGGCAGTGACCACAATACTCACGATGTGGGAAAAGCTTGTTAAAAATTTTGAAATAATATCCATGGATTCCAGCAATTCCAGAAACTCCTTATCTTCAGTGGAAAAACGATGTCCAAAAACTACAGCACAGATCACATTGCTAACAAAATGTGTAATGTACACTGATGGGGCAAATGGCTGTCCTGATAATAGACAATTTTCATTAATATTCACATTAATTCTGGCTCTCCTGTTAGTAATAAAAGCAATTTCGTTTAATAGAACTTATTGAAAATAAATAAATAATGCTAGGAAGAAAAAGTTAGTGAGCCCTAGTAAAGCCAAGTAGAAAATCAAACAGATTGCATTTAGTAGAAGATCAAACAGATTCCTGACAAACCTAATATACAACTTTTTCTCCCAAAAGGTAGAGAAGGAACTAGAGGGTCAGCAATTCTGGACTTAATTCTCACCTTAATTCTCACTCTTAATTCTCATCTCTAACAGAGATGAAATGTTAGAAGGTGTTGAAGTTATAGGAACCTTGGAGTGTGTGGGGAGGTAAACATTCAATATTGGAATTCAACATTATGCAAGCTCAAACAATAGAGAAAAGTCAAACTAAAGTATTGGACTTCAAGAAAGCTGATTTCAATAAACTTAGAGCTTGAGAAGGCTCCCAGGGATGAGAATCCTCGGGGGAAAACAACCCAAGAAGCTTGGAAAACTTTGAAAATGAGATTATAAAAGCCCAATCTAGCCCAATTCCAATGAAGTAGAAAAATAAGAGATTTCAAAATAAACTAGCATGGCTGCAGAAAAAATTATCTGATAAACTGAAAGACAAAAAAGACAAGTATAAAAGGTGCATGTACCTAAGGCAGAATATCAACAAATAGCCCAGACTTGCACAGATGAAATCAGGAAAGCTAAGGCCCAAAATGAACTAAGGCTTGCTACAAAAGTAAAAAATGTTTTTTAAAAAAGCTGCTTTCAACATGTCAAAAAGCAAGAAAAAAAGTCAAGGAAATGATTGGTCCATTAATGGGAGAAAATGGTAAGAAGGTTGACGAGCAGTGAGGAGAAAACTACTTAACAATTTTTTTTTGCATCTGTCTTTATTCAAAAAGAAAAAAACCCCACCAACCTATAAAAATAGTGTAAAATGTAGATTAGAAGTACGTCAAAATAAGCAAGAAAATGGTAAGAGAACACCTATCCACTCTAGATGAGTTCAAATCACCAGGACCAAATGGATTACACCCCAGGGTTCTGAAGGAATTGGCAGACAAGATCTTAGAACTACTGAGCCACATCTTTCAAAAATCGTGGAGCACTGGGGAATTAGCAGAGCTGATGTACAGTAGTTTCCATCTTCAAAAAAGAGGGAAAAATGGATCCAGGAAACAAGAGACCAGAGAGACTAGAGAAACTATCGGCCTGACATCAATACCTGAAAATATTCTAGAAAAGATAATCAGACAACAAATCTGCAAACACCTAGAAGCAAAATTATAACCAAAAGCCAACATGGATTTGTCAAAAACAGATCATGCCAGACAAATCTTATTGCATTCTTTGACCAAGTGACAAAATTAGTTAACCAGAGGAATGCTGTGGATATAATTTACTTGGACTTCAGTAAGGCATTTGATAAAGTTGACCACAACCTACTACTTGATAAGCTAGAAAAATGTGGGTTAGACAGCATCACCACCAGATGGATTCATAGCTAGCTGATGGGCTGTACTCAGCGTGTGGTCCTCAATGGAACTGCATCTATATGGAGGGAAGTGTGTAGTGCGGTGCCCCAGGGCTCTGTTCTGGGCCTAGTGCTCTTCAACATCTTCATCAACGATTTGGATGAGGGGATAGATGAGGAACTCATCATATTTGTAGACGATACCAAGCTCCCAGAAATAGCCCTTAGGCTCAAGATCCAGGAGGATTGTGACAGACTTGAAACACTGGGCCCTATCTAACAAAATGAAATTCAGTGTAGAGAAAAGTAAGATTTTACATTCAAGCAAGAAAAACCAAATGCACAAGTATGGAATAGATGGTACCTGGCTCTACTACTAAAAACTACTAAACAAATTCTGCAGACTTAGACCTGTGCCAGTATCACTTGAGGTGATCAGATACCTTTTTTATTTCCAAAGTCTTCCAAAAATCTCTCAACCTCAGCTTGTATTTGGGTTTCCAGGCCTTTTTTCCCCAGGCCTAACTTCCTCATGGTAACAACACTCAACCGCCTTTGCTGCAACCACACGTGACCATTTGAACATGCAATACCTGAATAATCAAAGATTAAAAGGAAAGAATAGCTCACATCAATACAAAAAAAAATGTTTGTGGCTTAGAAAATAGCTCTAATTTCTGTTCCTGTATTTAAGAATGCATAAGTGAGATCAGCAACATATAACTTTAATAAGTAAATAAATAAGAATTCAATCCCTGCCTGCCTAGTTTTGACACTCAACTGCAGCATATACTTTGGAAAATGGAAATGGAGGGAAATAAGATCTCACTGTTAAAAAATGGAAAATTTGGATTCTTAATAACCTAGAAAACCTTGATTTATATAGAGAGGACAACACTAAAGAATTCCTTTTGATTATGCCAAAAATTTCCATGCCCTTTTGTCTTCATAGATGGGTTAGTTAGTACAATCCCCTATCTTAACTTTTTTCAATTTGGAGGGTTCAAGTCTTTCAGATTCCATAGAGTCATTATAATCAACTTTGTACAATACCTTTTATAACCTAAAGGTACACCAAAATGAAGATCCTAACTTAAATTGAACCAGATGTTGGCCATATATTTTTAGACATGCTTTATCAATTTCCTAAAAATTCTGCTTTTTCTTGATTTGGTCCGCAGTATTAAACGCTGCCTATTTCATGATCCTGCTCCTCATGTGAGCTACCAAATAATCTCCCTTTTAAGAATAAATTCTATGTATATGGAATTACGAAAAGAACTGTCACAGCAAAGATGCAACAATCACCTTGCTTTATGACATTTTTGACAAATTCAGTGCAATAACTCATTTCAGATTGATCATCGAACATCTGTGTTTCCTTTCATTTCATGTTTCTCTTCAACTTCTGTAATATTCCATGTCTTTATCTAAAACCTGAGTGTAGATACATGGATGTGTAGAGGCTAACTCTGGAGAGCATAGTGAATCCACAAAGTTGGACAAAACTTACCCCTTTGTTTGCAGACAGTCAATATGAATGGTGTAACCGGGCGATCAGCAAAGGCTTCTGCATGTTTAGTTAATGCTTCTTTCACTGTCTGGTATCCAGAGAAGACTATAATATAATAATTTCCACCCCACAGAGAATAAACGTTCCCATATTGCTGCGCGAGCTGCAATTTGTACAAAGTAGAAAAAGATAAATCTTCCATGTTATTATGCACAATTGCAGGTTAATGTGTGACCTTCTCTTCCATCTTGCCTTCTCATCTTCCTGTATTTTTCTTCCTCCAGAACTCAGTAAATTCAGTTACAGCCTTGTGAGGTACACAAGAAATGTACACGTTGTAATTTTCCATTTTTGCTTAAAGGAATAGGCATATAGAGGCACTTAGCTAAGGTAATTTTAGAAAAGGAAATATAGTAAGCTGAAGGAATAGAGAGGAACTATATACACTGACTCAAAGCATGTTTTTTTTAATAGTGCACACTATTGTAGAATAGCATATCGGTTATGAATAATGAACTCTGATACACACATAGCTTCTATATGAAAAGCAGGTACTCTTATAGATAAACAAGGGAAAATATAAATCCTTTATAATTGCAATTATCCAGTTTGGGTAGCAGTTCACCTTGTACATAAGCTACACCCTTAGCAGGATGTTACAGATCATGCCACAGACAAGGAAGGGAAGATAAGACAGGAACAAATAAGGCTTTTGATCTTATAATTGAAGGGTTTGGTAATTGCAATGGTTGCTAGGCGATCGGAAAGCATGTGACCAATTTAAATGTATCAACTGGGTTTCAATTGGAAGGATGTGGCATGATGCATGGGACAGGGTATAAAAACCTATGCAGAAACTGATTCAGTGTGACCCTTTATTTGCCTATAGAATGGTACACCAGCTTTTGCAAAATAATAATAATAATAATAATAATAATAATAATAATAATAATAGTAATAATAGTAATATTAATAAAAAAAGTTGGAAGGAACCTTGGAGGTCATCTAGTTCAATCCCTTGCTCTGGCAGGAAACACTATACCATTTCAGACAAATGGCTGTCCAGTCTCTTCTTAAAAACTTCCAGTGTTCGAGCATCCACAACTTCTGGAGGCAGGTTGTTCAACTGATTAATTGTTCTAACTGTCGGAAATTTTCTCCTTAGTTTAGATTGCTTCTCTCTTGGGTTAGTTTCCATCCATTGCTTCTTGTCCTGCCTTCAGGCGCTTTGGAGAATAGCTTGACTCCCTCTTCTTTGTGGCAGCCCCTGAGATATTGGAACACTGCTATCATGTCCCACCTCGTCCTTCTCTTCATTAGACTTGACATACCCAATTCCAGCAACCGTTCCTTATATATTTTAGCATCCAGTTCCCTAATCATCTTTGTTGCTATTCTCTGTACTCTTTCTAGAGAGTCTCAACATCTTTTTTACATTCTGGTGACCAATAGTGGATGCAGTATTCGAAGTGAAGCCTTACCAAGGTGTTGTAAAGTGGTATTAACACTTCACGTGATCTTGATTCTATCCCTCTGTTAATACAGCCTAGCACTGTGTTGGCTTTTTTGACAGCTGCAGCACATTGCTGGCTCATATTTAAGTGATTGTCCACTAGGACTCCGAGATCCTTCTCACAGTTACTGCTATTGAGCAAGGTATCACCTATACTATACCTGCGCATTCAGTTTTTCTTGCCTAAATGTAGAACCTTACTTTTTTCACCCTTGAATTTCATTTTGTTAGATAACGTCCAATGTTCAAGTCTGTCAAGATCCTTCTGTATCTTAAGCCTGTCTTCTGGAGTGTTGGCTATTCCTGCCAGCTTGGTGTTGTCTGCAAATTTGATGAGTTCCCCATCTATCCCCTCGTCCAAATCATTGATGAAGATGTTGAAGAGCACTGGGCCCAGAACAGAGCACCTCACTACACACTTCCCGCCATGTAGATGCGGTTCCATTGAGGACCACACGCTGAGTACGGCCGGTTAGCCAGCTACGAATCCATCTGGTGGTGATGCTGTCTAACCCACATTTTTCTATCTTATCAAGTAGTAGGTTGTGGTCTACTTTATCAAATGCCTTACTGAAGTCCAAGTAAATTATATCCACACCATTCCTCTAGTCCACTAATTTTGTCACTTGGTCAAAGAATGGAATAAGATTTGTCTGGCATGATCTGTTTTTGACAAACCCATGTTTGCTTTTGGTAATGACTTTATTTGCTTCTAGATGTTTGCTGATTCATTGCTTGATTATCGTTTCCAAGATCTTCCCAGGTATCTAGGGTGGACAGGTGCTCACTTATCATTTTCTTGCCTATCTTAACTTGTGTTTCTAATCTGTTTTTTATGGTACTGTTTTTGATAGGTTGGATTGTTTTTTCCCTTTGTGTAAATGCGGATGCAAAAAATGAGTTGAGTAGTTCTGCTTTCTCCCTATTGCTTGTCACCTTCTTGCAACTTTCTCCCACTAATGGACCAATCATTTCCTTAACTTTTTTTCTTGTTTTTTACATGTTGAAAGAAGAAGCTTTTTTTGTTATTTTTGACTTTTTTCGCAAGCCTTAGTTCATTTTGAGCCTTAGCTTTCCTCACTTCATCTTTGCAGGCTTGGGCTATTTGCTGATATTCTGCCTTAGTTATGTGCCCCTCTTTTGACTTTTATGAAACTTGTTTTGTTTTCCAACACCCTGTTTTCCATCCAAACATTGGAGTTCAATGTTTATTTCTCACAGCTTTATGTGACTCCCAGTACTATACCTGTTATTTTTCAAGAATGATTTTTAATCAGCTAATGACATTGAGAGTATAATTGTAACAGTAGGAGCAGCAGCTATTGTACAGCTCTTTTTTTTCCAACGGAGTATTTGGGTAATAAACATGTTGGCAAAAAAAAGATAGAATTGTGGTTGAGGATAGTATTCTTCGGGATGCATGGACTGTGGAATTCATTTTTTTTAATGTATGACAGCAGGAAAGCTTTTTGCATAATTTGAAGGAACCTTAGTACAAACTACAGGTAGTCCTTGACTTACAAAATTCATTTTAAGTTAGAATGGCACTGAAAAAAGTGACTTACAATATGACTGTTGTTCACACTTATGCAGCCCCATGGTCACGAGATCAAAATACTGACACTTGGCAACTGTCTCATATTTATGACAATTGCAGTGTCCTGGAGTAAATAGGTGAAACTTTGGAAAATCACATCAGATATCCCCAGGGCAGTATGCTCTCTCCATTACTCTTTTTTTCTATTTAACAATGACTCTAAGGATCTTCCTGCATCAGCTCAGAACGTTCAGACTGCCCCAGGAACTTTTGATACAGTTCTACAGAAGAATTCTTGATCTCTCATTTGTATTTCTATAACCGTCTGATTGGATACAGCAACTAAACAGGACAGATATAGACTTCTATGGAGGGTTAGGACTGCAGAAAAAAACAGTTGGCACCAGCCTGCCTTCCATTGAGGACTTGTATATTGCACAAGTCAGAGGCTGAGAAAATATCTACAGACCCCGCATATCCTGAACATAAACTGTTTTAACTCCTTTAGTTTTCTTTGATTCTCTATTTACATATTTTTGTTAACATCTTTGTCTCCTGATTATTCATCTAAAACCTATTAGCATACCAAATTCTTTTAATTTCCCCATTGATATTTCTGCTCCTTTGAATAGATCCTCTAAAAATAATATCAAATCATCAGCAAATGCCTTTAATCTATAAAATTCTCTTTTGATCTTTATTCCCACCATTCTCTCATCTGTTCAATATTTCAACAGCCAATGCTTCAACAACTACAATAAACTATTAATCATAATTTATGAACATCAAACACATATTCACGTTGATTGGATATTACAGCAGAATACAATTTATGACTATTTATTCAGTGAATGTTCAAAATTATGATGGCACTGAAGGAAGGGACTGATGGCTTTGGCCCAAAGGTATAGCTATTGCCGCCCCACTGAGGGAACATGAACACGGAGTGGGGCAAACAACATCCCTGAACACCAACTAGCGGTCAGAAGATATGATGAAAACTGCTTAATTTCACAACACATGGACAGATTTAACCATCGTTTCAATTGGGAAACTGTGAGCCTCCAAGACCAAGCCAATTCCAAGAATGCTAGAGAATTCCTGAAAGTCTAGCACTGGGACAAATCAAGTGCTAAGCAGAAGGAATCCAGCCCTCTACTCTGTGATATTATTATTATTATTATTATTATTATTATTATTATTATTATTATTATTATTATTATTATTATTATTATTTAGATTTGTATACCGCCCTATCTCCCTTACGGGACTCAGGGCGGTGAACAGGCGATAATAAAAATCACAATAAATATCAAGAGCTCTTAGCCTTCTCTAAACATGCCAATCTTTGCTGCTCTTCTTTGCATTCTTTCCCATCCATCCCAGATGCAGTCTGACCAATGCAGCATAGATTAGGATTATCACTATGCTCTATGCTGCATTGGTGGCACAGGAGCCATGGCGGCGCAGTTGTTAGAATACAGTATGGCGGGCTACCCCTGTTCACTGTCAGGAGTTCAATCATGACTGGCTCAAGGTTGACTCACCCATTCTTCCAAGGTCAGTAAAATGAGGACCCAGATTGCTGAGGGGAATATGCTGACTCTGTAAACCACCCAGAGAGTGCTGAAAAGTACTATGAAGTGGTGCTATTGCTATCACGTTCTGTGATTTTGATATTATAGCTCTATCGATGCAGCCCTAAACTGTATCGACTCAGCATACTGCTGGCTCATGCTTGTTGCATGGTCAACCAGGACACCCTTGTCCCTTTCACAAGTACCACTGCTGAACCAGGTACTACCTATATTATCCCTGTGTATTTGCCTAAATAAATATATTTCTCACTATCCAGCAACATTTTGTTGGATAGTGTTCAAGTCTCTGTATTGTTATTTGATTAAGCATTTTAAAAGACATACCTCTATTAATGTCTTCTCTGACAAGAAAGTCCCTTCCAACAGTCTTCCTGCTATCAAGGAAATTGGAGAAGGTCCTGGGGGGTGGTCTTTGCGTTTACTGAACTGTTTCAGAAAAGAAAGTATCAAGCACAGAATCACAGTGATAAAGAATAATAGCAGCATCACCATTCTCCTGCCTTTGAGTGGCTGCTGTAAAAACGTGGGATAGAAGACTTTTCCCTATTGGCTTTCAATTTTCTTTATAGATATGCTTCCTTTCTTGCCTTGGTATTTTTCTGCTACCACTGCCCTTTATATTTTGTGCTAATTAAAATACCTTGTGATTATCTCAACCAATAAGCTGTGGATTATATCCTTTCGCAGATGTACGACACGAATACAATTGCATGAAGTTGAAACATCAGAGATTACACAACCCTAGTTTTGCAAAGGATCAATTATGTATCATAGATACCAAGGATGGCCAAGTCATTATGGGGAAAAATGATGCCATGTCTTTTTATTTCTAGAGACTTTAATTGTTACTCCTGATGGTCTCTGAGATGTATATCAAAGGAAGATACTGATATCTTCTTTTAAGGTGTTGCTTTATTCCTGGCTTCCTAGCAACTTCTCATAAACATGTTTTTGTATTCCCTAATTGACACTGGGGACAATGCTTGCTTTTCCGCCGGTCCAGAGAAATAGGTGTAGCTTTCAAAAATTACCACAGCTACAGAAAATAATGTTTATTCTTAAAAGACTTTTTAAAAATGTTTATTCTTAAAGACTTAATGGTATTGAGATATTCTTCTTCCGTAAGGTTTTAATTTGAAATAGCTTATTGGGAGTGGGAGATTTGGCTTAATTAAATGGTGGCCTCTTTGATGCCATTTATTTGGCTAAATCTCTAAACTAGCCTTCCCCAGTCTCACATTCTCAAAATCTGTGGGAGGAAATCTCATCTCTGGCCAATCTTAAGAACATGTTATTGAGACCTATTTTTCTTCTTCGGGAGTCAGTGGATAAATTAAGAGCTAGGGATGTCAGATTAGCCTTTCCCAATCTAGTATCTCCCAATATGTTAGATTTGAAAAATCAAGGATTTCAGCTGGGAACCGTGGTTATTTCCAATCTGAATTCACTGTATTGTGGAAAACTAATGTAGATCCTTAAGGAAGTTTTATTTAGCAGTGTGTGGGGTTTTTTGACTGCTTTCACAAAACAATGGTAGAATGCTGACCCACTGTAAATGGCTTCCAGAAAATAATTGAATTTTATGATGGATCTACTATAGTTTGTATTGTGGACTCTTTTTTCTAGGACAATCAAGGTCACAAATCAGGATAAAAGAATAATAGGGACAGATTGTACTGCACGTGTCAAGAGCATTGAGATGTTTCCAGGTTGGAAGGATTAGCTGATAAAAATCACGGCTGTCTGGGGGATGCCCAGTTCATTGTAGCATTCCTATGCTCATGTGAAAAAATTCTGGCATTTGGCAACATACAACATACTGTATTCTTTGAGTCTCAAGGTCATGTGATCACTTTTTGCAACCTTCTGACAAACAAAGTCAATGGAGAAGCCACATTCACTTAACAAATGTCTCACTTAGCAACAGAAACTTTAGGCTCAATTGTGATTGTAAGTCAAAGACTATCTGAATACAATCTACTGTAGTAAGTCAGCACTCCCGCCCCCAAGAATGAAATATTTTGAGGAATATTAAAAGAGGCAGGGTAGAATATTTCCCCTAAAGGAGAAATGGAGACAAAAATCTTAACAAAGGCAGAAAGCAGCCCCAGCCTCAAGAAAAAAAAACATAAAGAGGCCAGTCTTTAGGAGACTGTGATCCATTCAGAAAGACTGGGACATTCTATTCATAAGCAAAGAACAAAAAGAGACTCCAGATATGCAACACAATTAGGCAAGCCAAAAGTTGACAAGATTAGCTCAGAGAAACACCCAGGACTTGCATTTCCCCTTTTCCCTATAGAACCAGCCATGACCCCTACATGACCCCATAGGAATCTGGCAACAGCCATTAGAATATTAAAGGACATGTTCTTGCACAGAAACAGGCATCTCAAATACAAAGCCCAAAGAAGGTGTAAAAACCCACCCGCTCTCAACTCCATTTTGTCAGCTGTCCCAGAACTGCATGCTGTTGCTGGTTCTGTTCATCAGTAAACAAGAACCTTCTTTCCTAAGGAGTCAGCCTTCATTTTTTTATTCCCGGCTTGGAATTGGACCTGATGTTTCTTCCAACACTACTGTTCCTTTGCTTTTTTTTGCATAGTCTACAGTGTAAATCATTTGTTGATTTTTCAGTTCTAGCCTTGGCTGCATTAGTTCAAACAACTTGTTTTTGAGCAGCTAAAATCAAGCCTTAGGTTCCTTTTTAAAAAATGTCTCAGTGAAAATCCCATCAATAGGTACCAGACTTGAAAAAAAGGCAAAATTAGCTGCCAGTGTTCTGCATCAACAAAGCAAGGACTTTCACAGATAAAAGAGGTCCTGAAACATGGCCATTCCTTGACTCTTTGGATCCAGACTTGATCACTTCTGTCCCTCTGGCAGCCTAGTTGAGAAGGACATGGGTAACTGTGGATGAGTGTTTGTGTGTGTGAGAGAAAGAGCAAATATATGATTTAACTAGTAAAATTTTGCTGTTACTTCAAATTCACCAGGTATCTTTATATTCCCAAAAAAAGTTGTGCCTTAGTGTTTGATTGAAAGTGGTTTGAGTATGGCTGTTATCAGGTCTAGGTGAGCTGAAGTGAACATAAACTGAACCTGGAGGTGCATGTAACAAGATTGTAGTTGGTTTAAGAATAGAATAACCATTTGCTTCCTGCTATGATAACCAATGTTTAGAGACTGATTACAACAACAACAATAATAGTGAGAAACAACTAGAAAAAAATAACAAAATACTGCAATCTGCAAATTGAAGTTGAGTAATTGTGGAGGAATTCAATAGTTATACCAGTAGTAATGGGAGCCCTTGGAGCAATACCAAAAGGGCTGCCTAGATACATGGACATTTTGAATTTATTAGACCTGAATATCCTGACTTTGCAAAATACCACCCTAGTCAGAACTGCCTCTATACTCAGACGCTACCTTAATAGTAGGTTCTTGGTTAGGACTTGAAATGTTTTTACCAATCCCAGACTATGAATCGAATTGAAGATCAACAACAACAACAGTTGATGACCTGTGGAGAAGAGCTTGAAGTTGAAATCACCTCTGTTGTTCATACTTTTAATGGTGCCCCTAATAAGCATTTTGAACAAAACATGGTTATGAATTCGCTAAAAAAGGGTTGAACATTTCCCATTTGCTCTACATCAGGGATGTCAAACTCGCAACGTCATGTGACGCATCATGATGTATCGTGACCTTTTCCCCATTGCCGGAGCTGGGGTGTATGTGGTTTCGGCATGACGCATCCGGCTCGCAGGCCGGCAGTTTGACACCCCTGCTCTACATGGATGATTTAAAACTGTTTGGAAAAACAAAAGCTGAATTGAGCTCATTGCTGAAAAGCATTGCTGAATTTAGTAGAACTTTATAATGAAGAGTTGATAAAAGCAGTAACACCAGAAGAATGGTACAAGTACTTAGGAATTTTGGAAGCCTCTGACTTCTTATACAACCAAGTCAAGGAAGTTGCTTCAACACAATACATAAAACAAGTCCAGAAACTCTTGAGATCAAAGCGAAGTGGAGGAATTATTATAAATTAACCCCTGGGCAGTACCTGTAATGTGATATTTAGATGGAATAATTGATTGAACTCAGCTAGAACTTCATAACTTGGATCAAAAGATTAGAAAACTAATGACTATGTACCATTCTCTGCACCCACAAAGTGATATTGATCAATTGTACTTGCCTAGATCTCAGGGTGGCAGAGGACTTTACAGGTTAAACAAACTGTGGAAGAGGAAAAAACATGGCTTAAATGACTACATTAAAAAAAGCAAAAGATCCTCAGCTGAAGGAGGTGATCAAGGGAAACCTCTTGAAAATGGTGAGCTTGAAAGCAGAATATCGAAAGAAAACAATTGAGCATCAAGTTTCTAAGAGGAAAAAGAAGTCTAAGCACAGTCAATACCTGAAGGACATTGAAGAAAAAATAGATACAAAGCTAACATGGGGATAGTTGAGATAGGGGTGCTGAAGAAAGAAACTGAAGGCTTCATTTTGATTGCCTAAGAACAAGCCCTGCGGACCAATTCCAAATTCAACATGTCAGTAATGACAGCAAATATCGTTTATGCAACAAGACAGATGAAAGAGTGGATCACTTTATCAGTGGCTGGAGCAAAATCTCACAAACTGATTACTTACAACAGCAGAATCAAGTTGCCCAAATCATACACTGGAAGCTTTGCCAGCAGTTTGGGTTCGAATGCAGCAAAAATGACTGGGATCACCAAGTTGACAAAGTTCTTGAAAATGAACAGGTCAAGATCTTGTGGGACTTTTGAATCCAAACAGACAGACCTCTGACTCACAACATGCCTGACATCACTATTGTGGAATAGAAAAAAGTCTGCTTCATTGATATTGCAATACCAGGTGATGCATGAATTGAAGAGAAACAACTAGAAAAAATAACGAAATACCACAATCTGCAAATTGAAGTTGAGCGATTGTGGAGGAAAAAATCAATGGTTTTACCAATAGCAAGAGGAGCCCTGGAGCAATATTCAAAAGGTTGCCTGAATACATGGAAATTTTGAAGTTATTAGGTCTGAATATTCTGACTTTGCCACAACCCATCTTACTTGGAACTGCCTATATACTCAGACATACCTTAACAGCTTTTAGGTTCTTGGTTAGGACTTCAACTGTTAAGTTTTTACTAGTCCCAGACTGTGAATCAAATTGAAGATTAAATCAATGCTGCTGCTGCTGCCGCTGCTGCTGCTGCTACTACTACTACTACTACTACTAGTAGTAGTAGTAGTAGTAGTATGTGGCAGTGCCTGGAGACTGCAGAATAGAAGAGAAAGAACTAGAGAAGATAACAAAATACAAAGACCTACTGTGGCAAAGGCAAGTAAGGGTAGTATCAATAGTATTAGGCACTTTGGGTGCAATCCCAAATCAACTGGAGCACCACCACCGGAAAGATTTAAGATAAATCTTAAAAAGACTTACGGTATGGAGCAAAGTCAGAATGTGAAATACAATTGTGTGCTGAGCATGTTCTTGCAAAAATGTATGAATTGTTATTAAAATCTGAAACAGAAGAAGTGGTTGTATGCATGATAAAATGAGCTAAAATTTTGGTTATGACAAATGGATCAGTGTGAAAATATGTGATTGAAAAGATTGGAATTTGCACTTTGTTATACTCTTATAGACAATTTTTATAAAATGACATATCATTGGTATATGTCACGGGAAAATGATCAAGAACGTATGAAGGTTCTTAGTGCTGGAAATGTAACTAAGAAGAACGGACATTTCATCCTGCTGAATGGATGTGTAAAAGGTTCATATACAACTGAAAGCAGTGATTTTTTGTGGGGGGACTGATAGATAAGCTACTGGGGGGAAACACATGGAACTTTGTTTTTATATATGAAAGCTGCAGCAAGACCAAAGGTACAATTTAAATGTTGACAATTTAAATTATCACATCATCATCATCATCATAATAATGTTGGGAGGGACCTTGAAGGTCATCTAGTCCAACCCCCTGCTCAGGCAGGAAACCCTATACTATTTCAGATAAATGGTTGTCCAGTCTCTTCTTAAAAACTTCCAGTGTTGGAGCATCCACAACTTCTGGAGGGAAGCTGTTCCACTGATTAATTGTTCTAACAGTCAGGAAATTTCTCCTTAATTTAGATTGCTTCTCTCCTTGATGAGTTTCCACCCGTTGCTTCTTGTCCTGCCTTCAGGCGCCTTGGAGAATAGCTTGACTCCCTCTTCTTTGTGGTAGCCCCTGAGATATTGGAAGACTGCTATCATGTCACCCCTGGTTCCTTCTCTTCATTCTTGTTGCAGTTGTATCTTTGATCTTGTGACAATTTAATTTGTTAAAATTAAAATAATTCAAATTTATTCATAGGTTAAAAGGAAAATATCTTGCCTCCTTTTCCTCAGATAGTAATTGAATCTTGCCTTCTGGAACTAAATCATGATACATACCCTCGGTCCATGTCTTCATGTTGGCAGAGCAGGGCAATTTTGAAGCATAGGCTGCAGCTAGATGCACAGATAAGGAGCTTGCATCAGTGTTCTCTCACTGAAAATAATGATGGACATTTATCAGATTTATTCAGACATTTGGAGCTGGTTTAGATGATTTTGTCAGAAGAATGACTGCTAATCAACAAATTTGTAAGGTGTAACTAGGAAGATTGCACTTTCATCTGTACATAGCAGAATTTCAGTTCTGTGCCTGGGTTATGTGCTGGATGTCTTGATCAGCTAACTTTGAAAAAAACAAAAACAAACATAAATTCAATTTATTATCCCAGCTAGCCTTCACATTCTTACAGGTTCAAAAATTCACTCTCAGCTCTTTTGGACTATTTGGTAATGGCTTAATTCAGACACAGACAATTTCCTTCACAATTACTTGAAAAGCCTACAAATGGAAATAATTGCAAAGTAACACCCTTCAAATCAGGTCACATCCTGATTTGTAAAATTCCCCAATAGCATCAGTGACCACCCTGAATGCTTGCAGCTGTTACAGCTTCCATGCCTGTCCATTCATCTTAGAAATAAAGTATCTGCCAACCATAATCCTTACATCTTCTAGGAGCTTTGGACAATTCCTTTCTTTCCTCTCAACAATATCAGCAGTGTAAAAATTTTTTTTGCAATGTTGCAGGCTTCTCTCCCTTCCTCACCACTGTCTGAGCCTCCTTCCTTGCTAGAAAAAAATATGTGGATGTTAAACTTAGAGAAGGAAGTGGCTGCTTTGCTGCCTCATCAGGCATGTAAATGTAGCATCGACTAGATATCTAGAGCTGAGGTCCCAGCTAAACAAAATGTAACAATATAACGTCAAGTTTGCATTAAATAAAAATCAGGGAAAAATCACCTCAGTGGAAATCCTCCTTCTTGGGTCTTTCTAAAATATTCACATATTATGCATTTGATTAATTGGAATATTTTGGGACTGAGGGGTCTTGGTGCTCTCTGAGCTTGGTTGTTTTCTTGCAGATAGCATCAAGAGTGCATTCTTGCAGATATTTCATTACCCAAACTAGACAGTATCAAGAGTGCATTCGTTGCAGATCCTTAGTGTGGTATTGTAAATTCTGCCCATTTGGTTAGATTAGGTTTCAACTTGTAGATTACACAACCCCAAAAAAGGCTGAGCAGGTGCACAATTATGCAGTGTGCCTAGTTAAGCTCACTACTGATATTATCCATTTTCTGGCTTTCCAAAATCCACTGAACCATAAGATAATGAATGTGAAGGAGTGGCGACCCCACCCTCAGCCACAGAAACTTCTTGGAGAAATGTTGGCAGCCGCTCCCTCTGAGCCCCAGAGTCAGGGTAGTATGGCGGTGGAGATGTGGGAATGGGAATGGGGTGATCAGGGATCTGGGACATCACCTGCCAGAGGAACTTTCGGCCACTGCCATTCTCTCTGCCCAGTCTACCCTGGAAGGTTATTGCTGTGATTAAAATGAAGAGAGGATCCCCAGGGAACCTCCTAGGAAAAAAATCTGACAAAGACAAATGAACGTTTTTAACCAAGTCATTATGAGGCTGAGGCTTCTTCCTGCTGCTGAGGCATTTTGACAGGATTGGGCTCCTCTTAACAGACTAACAGAAGGGGGAAAAGGGCTCTTAGGTTTGTGGTATTTGTCTTTCAATGGGGAGCGTGATTATCACCTACTTTCTTTGGATTCCTTTGTGGGCTGAATGACAATACATTAATAAAGGAACTTAAAGCTGCAGCACCGACGTTTGTATCTCACTAGAAAATTGAAGTTGCTGGTCCTGATCCTGCATTTCTGGCAAAAAGCCAGAGTGGGAGAAAGACCAAAGTCATGAAAACCACCCTCTTGTTGGATTTGAGGCAGTAGGAAACAAGATGGCCTCCCTCTAGTGCCTCAGAAACCAGAGGAAGATCAGGGCCCTCAGTGTCTTCCCCCAGTAAAGTGGGACAGGTTGTACAACGGAGGCCTTTCCAGCAAGAGGGTTTCTTTCCTCCTCTATCTTGCCTATGCTGCCTCTCAGAGACGCTGAGGAAATGGAAGCAGCTCCTCACCTCAGCTGGAGATATTGCTGAGGGGAAAATGGCAGGAAGAAGAAAGCTCTCTGGGGAACAAAAACAACAACAACAACAACAACAACAACAACAACAATAATAATAATAATAATAATAATAATAATAATAATAATAATAATAATAAAGTTGGAAGTGACCTTGGAGGTCATCTAGTCCAACCCCCTGCTCAGGCAGGAAATGGCGGGAGACACACAACTTCCCTGCTCTCTGGGGGCCTCACTTGTCATTTAAGAAATCCTAAAAGAGGGAAAGGCCACAGACCTCTTGGCTTTCTCTGTCCTTTCCAAAAGGAGCGGAAAGACAAAATAAAAAAAAAAAACATAATGTTCACATATTGCTATGTGAAACAGAATGTCAGAGTACACTTTTTTAGCTTAGAAAAGAGCTTGTCGGTGCAATAGGAAAAAGAATTTATATATTATAAAGGTAGGAAGCAAGAAAATGAAGGAATGCCTTGAGATTTGCTACATTTTGATATCTGAATTATGTTTTTTCCCCCTCTACAGTAGTTATGTTCAAACCATAGGACACCTAGAGACAAACATGGAATACCCTGTCATTCTTCAATTCAAACTAAATTGCAATTTTGCGTATAACTTGGATTCAAGACTTTTTCCTCTACAATGACAGACAACAGTTTCTGAAATGAATTTGCATACTTTCCTGTGAGATTCAAGTCCATGTGGACCAAACACCAAATTTTCAAACTTGGAAAATTCATCGAAAAAAAGGTGCCGGAACACTGTTCCAGTGCATTCTATGACAAAAAAAAAAGCACTGATTACCCAACTGGATAATAATATCAGTCTGGAGTTTGCTCTCTTTTTATATATATATTGGCTTGCCCTGCCTGTTTTGATGAGAGTTGGGTTTTCTTCTTGGCAGTACCTTGAATAAGTATTGTTTTCTGCTTGTTTCTGCTTGTTTAGCCTGTGTTAACCCCTGCTTATTTGTATGTTGTGTGCTGGGAAGGATTTACTCTGACATTTTTATTCCCTTCTTAGCTTTTTTATTGTTTGTCTTGAATGATATGTAAATATGTTTATCTCTATGTGTCTATTGATGTCTGAATGTGAAGTTTCCAGAATTTCCCTAGCATTCTGGGGCTTAGTATGATCTAAGATGCTAATAGTTTTCTATTTCTGAACCTGTGGTTGAGCTTTTACATGGGTTGTGAGATTAAGGAGTTTTCATTGTGTCTTATGGTCTACAGTTGGTGTTCATGGATGTGCAGAAGACTAACAGAATGCATCCACATATTACACAATCAGACCTTATCTCTGGATCTGTGCAGTAGATTAATAATGGATGGCTTAGAGACCATGAGAGAAAGAGAGAGAGAGAAAGAGAAAGAGAGAGTGGGATGTTTTTTCTTTGTTGTTTTGTGTGGTCATTGAAGAAAGATGGCTATGAGAAATGCTGGGATGAAGAAGGAAAAGGTATATTTGGATATGGTACGTGTCAGGGAGAAGCTCAAATTCCAACTTCAAAGTATTCTTAATTTGATGTTATATCACAGTTGATCACTATTTGGAACATGTGGGGACTATTGGACACTTTGCAAATTACTGTTCTCAATACTGTGCTTGAATATATACAGATTATTGTAGATGCCACATCTATCAGCCAAGGACTATTGCGTCATAGATTGGGTGTAATAGCTTACGCCAGTAAAGTTGAATCAAATGTGGAATGTAGCTATTCACACATTGAAACACAAACACATTTACTGTTGTCACTGGTGGCTGTTTACATTCATATGACAAGCTGTTTACAGTCAACACTGATCATAAATCTTTGAAGGCTATTCCCCCTAACATTTTGGCTCAATCCTGTGCTCATACTGAATGTTGGATGTCACTTTTAGAGATATATCATTGCACCTTATATATTTTTGGTCTTAGCCCACACAAACAATATATATAGTACACACACATACATACACAGCATATATATGTAAGTCTAAAGATCAATTATCATTATGACATGCCATCAAATTAGGGTTGATTCTTTGTCACAAGATATACAGAGCTTCTCCAGAATGATCAGGAGAACATTTGGACAGCCATTTGTCTGAAATGTACAGAGTTTCCTGCCTGAGCAGAGGATTGGACTAGAAGATCTCCAACATCCCTTCCAACATCCTTTCTGTTATTCTGATCTCTCCTGAATCTGGCACTTCAGATCCTCCAATGGTGATCTGTTTTCCCTGTAATTGTGTCCATGTACTTTGTTGCTGGTTATCCTTTCCTGCCTCACCACACAAAAGATCAGAACCATCAATATTCTTTCTATCCTGTTTCTTCAAAGCTTAGAGTTTCACCTCCATAGAGTGCCACAAGGAAAACCATTATCTCCACGACTCTGATCTTTGTAATTATAAATATATCATGGTATCTGAATATCTTCTCCTATTAGCCTATTAAGTGCAGGTCTGCAGCATATTTTTTTGACTTCTGGTTCCTTTACTGTTACACTAGATCACAAAAGGCAGAAGCTATCAATCACTAAGCTATCAATTCTAAAGGTGGTTGCTGTAACTATTGTTATTCATTTCATCTTTTTATTTAATCATAGTCTTATTGTTTCATTGTGTTCCTTGACTTTGAGCAGTAGAGGTTCCATGTCTTTTATATTGTCAGTTATCATAGCAGTGTCATCAACATAGTGAGGGTTACTCCTGTTTATTCCTGTAATTTTAAAATATTTCTTATCTTGAGGTGGATGAACAGAGGTATGATGTTGAGATCATGGGAAGTGATAGTTCTGCTCTACACTGCATGGTCATACCACACCTGAAACAGTGTCCAGTTTTGTCATTGCAAGAGAAGAAAGTGCACAAATAACTGTGTGGAATCAAAAGGCAGGACCACAAGCAAATGATGAAGGCTCGCTGCAGTGTTTATTAAACAGAATGTACTGGGAAGTGAGAATGCCTTCTCTGAAAGAAAAGTGAGACACCCTGCCAACAAAGAGATGCACTCATATATATATATACATTTCAGAAATATGGAGAGAAATTACATAGGTACAAGTAATACATATTCATAAGTAATAGCATAATATATCTCTGGTTACTTCCTACCCTTTTTTATTTTCAGAAAACAATAGTCTTAGTGAAGAAAGAAAAGTTTACATCTTTTTATTTTATTATTATTATTATTAATTTAATTTGTACCCCGCCCTTCTCCTCATGGGACTCAGGGCGGCTAACAGCCTCATAAAAACCACAATACAAATACAATGATATCTTATTAAAAACCGAATTAAAAGGAAATATTTAAGAAGGCCAATCATTAAAATTATCCTTAAAATACCCTTAAAAAACCCCGCTAAAAATCCCTAGGCCAGACCCGCTTGTTGAAAAAGCCATGTCTTTAGGGCGCGGCGGAAGGAGGGGAGATCCGGGATCACCCGGATCTCTGGGGGTAGTTCGTTCCAGAGGGTGGGGGCTCCCACCGAGAAGGCCCTCCCCCTGGGGGTTGCCAGCCNGATAAAACGCCCCCCTGGTCACGGCCGACAACTGATCTTCCAGCGTCAGCCGCGAATCCAGGAGGACCCCCAGATTGCGTACCCTCTCCGAGGGGGCCAGAATTTCGCCCCCTATAGTCAGCGATGGAGTCAGCTGACTATGCCGCGGCGCCGGCAGCCACAGCCACTCGGTCTTGGAAGGGTTGAGCCTGAGTCTGTTCCTCCCCATCCAGACCCTTACGGCCTCCAGGCAACGGGTCATCACGTCAAGGGCATCATTGGGGTGGCCTGGGGTGGAAATGTACAGCTGAGTGTCATCAGCATACTGATGGAAATCCACCCCAAAGCCACGGATGATCTCTCCCAGCGGCTTCACATAAATATTGAACAAAAGGGGAGAGAGGACCGACCCTTGTGGGACCCCGCAAGTGAGGGGCCTTGGGGTCGACCTCTGTCCCCCTGCCAATACAGACTGCGTACGGTCGGGGAGGAAGGAGGAGAACCACCGCATAACAGTGCCTCCCACTCCTAACCCACTCAACCGTCACAGCATGATGCCGTGGTCTACGGTATCAAAAGCCGCCGAGAGGTCCAAAAGAACAAGGACAGAGGAATAACCCCTGTCCCGGGCCCTCCAGAGATCATTTACCAACGTGACCAATGCTGTTTCCGTGCTGTATCCCGGCCTGAAGCCCGACTGGAGCGGGTCTAGATAGACTGTTTCCTCCAGGTGTCGAGGGAACTGCTGCGCAACCACACTCTCAACAACCTTCGCCACAAAGCGAAGGTTGGAGACCGGGCGATAATTGGCCAATACATCTGGGTCCAGGGAGGGCTTCTTAAGGAGGGGCCTCACCACTGCCTCCTTTAGGGCCGCGGGGAAGGCACCCTCCCCTAAAGAAGCGTTTACAATTCCCTGGAGCCAGGCTCGTGCACCCCCCCGAGCTGCCAGCACCAGCCAGGAGGGGCACGGATCCAGTAAACATGTGGTTGCATTCAGCCTCCCCAAGATCCTGTCCACGTCCTCGGGAGCCACAGAGTCAAACTCCTCCCATACAA
>NW_015387344.1:143544-161329 GCF_001527695.2 Protobothrops mucrosquamatus | reverse complement strand
CCTGGGGGTCGCCAGCCGACACTGTTTGGCCGACGGCACCCTGAGGAGGCCCGCTCTGTGGGAGCGTACCGGTCGATGGGAGGCAATCTGCGGCAGAAGACGGTCTCGAAGATACCCAGGTCCGATGCCATGGAGCGCTTTAAACGTGGTAACCAACACCTTGAAGCGCACCCGGAAGGCCACCGGCAGCCAGTGCAGCACCCGGAAGGCCACCGGCAGCCAGTGCAGGATATTTATGTCTACAGAAAACATAACCCAATGGCAAACCTGAAGAAGCTTAGTGGATTGTATGCAAGCAGCCATTAGGATACAGCGGTTTTAGGATACAATAACATGAATGAATTTCAAGACAGGGCACAAATATTAAGGGGAAAAGATAAAGTAAAAAATTTAAAAGGAAAGATACTAATACTCAATTAATGGATTTTATGACATTGTATGATATGGTACAGCACAGATTTTATAAGGATGTGGAGATAGTCCCACACGTACTATAGGTTTCTCATTGAGCTTTTTCACTCCTTCGGGCAGCTGGAAACTGAAAGTCCCCAGCAGGCTGGTTAGGATGATGAACAACTCAATTCTTGACAACTTTTCTCCTAAGCAGACACGCTGCCCTGTGGAAGAGACATCATTCCATTAGCAATCATCTAATATTTGAAGGGCTGTCCAGGATGTGGATTCTTCAGAATTCCTTAGGGTTGGACAAGAACCCTGGTGGAAGTTTTACATAAAAAGATCCAAGTTAAAAATAAGGAATAATTTCTGGATTCCGAGAGCTATTTAACAGTTAAACAGCTGCTGCCTGGAGTCATGGATAATCCATCAGTTTTCAAGAAAAGATTGGGTAGCATTTTGAGTTGGATCATCTCAGGATCCCATTTCTGGACATGGTGTTGGACTTGAAGACTCCAAAGTCTTTTCCAATCATTTATTTCTATGATTGTATGATTCTAGGCAGTTTAAGAGAGATGCAATATGAAAGAGATGTGCTGGTCTACTGATTCTCCTGAGCTTCCACTGAATTGCTACATAAAGTAATCCTCATTCAGTCCTGCTACTGAAAGGAAGGCAATATTAGCTAGTAGAGGTGGGCTGTGAGGGACCTGGTCATAAAATATGCTGGTATGTTGCTTTTCTTGAGAGACAATGGCTCCCTGTGTGTCAGCAACACAAGCTATTTGGTCTTGAGTTATGATATTGCATATTTCCATCTCATGTTGTTCTTAGGTTCATAGACTATGGGAAGATGTCAATTTGCTGGTCTCACTAAGTCAGCCCTTCCAACATTTGTCATACATTCAGATTCAGGAAGGGGCACCTGCTTTTTCTGCTGACCTTCTCATCATCAAGTCCTAAACTAAGATTTTCTTTATGACACTGAAGTCACAAACAAAGCAGACACAAATGTAAGGGGGAAAATTAATTATTTGTAGGGAAAGGGGTTTTTGGAGTGGTGAGAAAGTTTCCTTTCAAATGAAAAAGGGCCTGTTTTAAGAAGCAAGGAATCATAAAATCATGGGCTAAAGGCAGTGGTGGGATTCAAATAGGTGACCAACCGGTTTTCTGTGTGGATGCCGCTTCCAGAAGTCCATTCTGGGCCTGGGCAACAAAAAATTAGCTACTGGTTCTGCCGAAGTGGTGCGAACTGGCTGAATCCCACCACTGGCTGAAAGGACATTGGAGCACTTCTAATCCAATCACCTTATAGAATGGAAGACTTTATACCATCCTGGACAAATGGTTGTCCAATCTTTTCTTGAAAACCTCCAGTGAGGCCCACAACTCCAGGAGGCAAGCTGTTCCCCTGGTTAATTGGTTTCATTGTCAGGAAATTTCTCCTTAGTTCCAGGTTGGATCTCTCTTCAACGAGCTTCCATTTATTGCTTCTTGTCCTACTCTCAGGTGTTTCTCTGTGGCAGTCCCTCAAAAACCAGAAGACAGCCAACATGGTACCCCTAATCCTTCTCTTCATTATGCTAGACCAGTGTTTCCCAACTTTGGCAACTTTAAGGGATGTGGACTTCAATTCCCAGAGTTCCCCAGTCAGCATGGCTGGCTGGCAAATTCTGGGAGTTGAAGTCTACATATCTTAAAATGTCTGAGGTTGGGAAACACTGGGCTAGACATTCCCAGTTGTCTTAACCATTCATCATGTGATTTAGCCTCCAGACCCTTTATCATCTTTGTTGCTCTTCTCTGCACTCTTTCTAGGATCAGAGTGCATCAGTGGCACTCAGACAATCAGGTAGTTTACCAGGTCACCACTTATGCCCCACAAAAGCACCAGTGCAATCCAATCTACTAGGATAATATAGCAGTTTCTGCTGTTGAACTGGCCTAGACAAATGAATTCAAAAGATATTAACATTTAGCATCCCGAATCACAAGTTAAGGTTACATTGGTCAAATTAGAGCAAATACACTGGAATAACACACCCCAGAAGTCTTTTTCAGACCAGGCAACCACAGTTTTTGGATTCCAGTTGGAACAGATCAACTTTGCTCTAGATTCTGGCCACAATGATTTCACCTGGTACAGGTATTGTCCAGATAATCTCATTCTCTGCAATAAGCTATTCACATGTCCATAACGTAAAACTAATAGAAACTCCAATCACATCTCAAACTAGAATATATAGAGATTAAGATGAGACAATAGTTTCAGGTTCAGGCAGTCAGTGAAAAGGAAAATAATGGTTTTAAATTTCCTGAAAAACATTACAAATTGCCTATTAATCACAAACTGCCTTGAATAATTCTATTTACCTGCTCCAAATGGCATAAATGCTTCTCTAGCCTGAAATTTCCCATCTTTGTTTAAAAAGTGATTTGGGTTGAATTCTTCAGGTGTCTCCCATTCCTCAGGATCCAGAAGAACAGAGCGTAAATCAGCCATAATAATGCTCCCCTTCAATAACAACAGAACAGAAAGGAAATTTGTTACTCTTCCCTACTAGGGTGTGATAAAGGTGTGATGGATCTGTCAATCAAAGATGGCAATGCAGGACACGTCCTCCCAAGCTATATTCCTGCAGGAGGAAGGAACTGGAGCAGGGGAATTATGGAGGTGTAGTTGGAAGGACAGAGAGACCCATATGGCATAGTGATCAAAGCTGTTAAACTAACAATGGGGAAATTTGGTTTCCATACCACACATGACAGTGAAATGGGAAGAGGTGGAATACCCAGGAGAGATACATATGGAGTATCCATGGCAAAAATAAATAAATAAATCAGGTTCTACTTTGCTTGTGGAAGGCTGACAAAGAAGGTTGCAAATGCAATTATGTGATTGCAAGACACTAATTGTGAGCCAGTTGCCATGCACACAAATCATCAAAATAAAGAGGACAGCAAGTACCCCCTAATCTAAGGAGAGAGAGCAGTAGCTGTACACAAAAAACCATCTCCCCCTCCAGTAATATTCTTAGCAAACAATCACTTGTGGGGTTTCCAAATTATTGACCAGATATGTCATCAGACCATCCACAGATATTGGCTGCTAAGGACGTCTCTTTTTTAAAACAATATTCCTGGCATTCAGTGAGCTTGCATCGTGATCAAATCATGACGATTTGTGCTACCAAGCCATTTCCAGGTGTTATTGTTTTAAGCCGCCCTGAGTCCGCAAGGAGAAGGGCAGGATATAAATTTAATAAATAATAATAATAATAATAATAATAATAATAATAATAATAATAATAATAATAATAATAATAATAATAATAATAATAATAATACTACCAAGCCATTTCCAGGTGTTATTGTTTTAAGCCGCCCTGAGTCCGCAAGGAGAAGGGCGGGATATAAATTTAATAAATAATAATAATAATAATAATAATAATAATAATAATAATAATAATAATAATAATAATAATAACTCCTTGTCTCTGAAGAAAAGTATTAGGAAGTGGCAAAAACTCACAGCCACTTGAAAGTTTGGCATAGACCCAAAGTCCTAGAAAGGTGCTTTGCAGCTCCCAAGTCAAGAGAGGTCCATCTCCTGCCATTCTTGTGGCTATTGGCAAGCTGTAGAGATGTGGAGTAGTATATCTCTGTGAGTCTCTTAATATTTACTCCTTCAAATACTTTTTGGCATTTTAGTCTCATTTCAGCCTGTTATTTCTGAAACCTAAAGAACCTATTGGTTGGCCACCTGGTGGCAATTTATGGTGGCAGCAGAATAAGTAGATGATACTATACCAATACTAATAATACTAATAATATACAACAAATGAGGAGACATGACAAAGGGAGGAATAGCCAATAGACCATGGATGACCATAGCTCTCTTAGGTTCAGCCCTTAATCTCTTTGATTTTTTTTCTGTACTATATTTAAGATTTTACTTTTGAAATGGTTCAGATTTGTCAGTTTCATTCAATGAAAACCATATTTCAGTTATTTTTGCCCATATCGTTTTGGCTGCAATTCTTGAGCAAACATATTTCTGCAACTGCCATGTTGGGCTTCTCCTTTCTCTACCTTTGGAATGTGGAAACCTCGCATTGTCACATCTCTTATGCTTTGTCTGGGAATTGTTATAAATAAAATATATTTTGCTCGTTGGGTTTCATGTATCACTGCATTGGTGTAGGGCAGCTTGTGCCGATCTTCATAGGAGATTGATCCTGAGGAACCAAAGACATCTTCAATCTCCTTGTGGACTTTTTCTGGAGAGAGAGTGAGAAAAAGGCAATACATTTTGAATGATGCCTTTTCTGGTTGAATAATCTCTTATAGACATTTATTTTTGTTAAATTATTTATTATCAGTTTATTTATGAATAAATACTTCAGGAGGTAGAGTAGGCTTAGAGAAACTGCTATAATAATGTTCCTTCCATCATTTTCAGAATGAGGTGCAGTTTTGATTCTATAATGGCAGATGATACCATCTAATGGCAGAAAGTGAAGAGGAAATAAAGAGCCTCTTGATGCGGGTGAAGAAGGAGAGTGCAAAAGTTGGCTTGAAACTCAACATTAAGAAAACCAAGATCATGGCATCCGGACCTCTCAATTCCTGGCAAATAGATGGGGAAGAAATGGAGGTAGTGACAGATTTTATCTTCCTGGGCTCCAAAATCACCACAGATGGGGATTGCAGTCATGAAATTAAAAGACACTTGCTCCTGGGGAGGAAAGCTATGGCAAATCTAGACAGCGTACTAAAAAGCAGAGACATCACCCTGCCAACAAAAGTACGTATAGTCAAGGCCATGGTTTTCCCAGTTGCAATGTATGGCTGTGAAAGTTGGACCATAAGAAAGGCTGAGCGCCAAAGAATGGAGACCTTTGAACTATCGTGCTGGAGAAGACTCCTGCGAGTCCCCTGGACTGCAAGGCGATCAAACCGGTCAGTCCTAGAGGAGATCAACCCCGACTACTCTTCAGAAGGCCAGATCCTGAAGTTGAAACTCAAATACTTTGGCCACCTTATGAGAAAGAAGGACTCACTGGAGAAGAGCCTAATGCTGGAAAAGATTGAGGGCAATAGAAGAATGGGATGACAGAGAATGAGGTGGCTGGATGGAGTCACTGAAGCAGTAGGCGTGAGCTTAAATGGACTCCAGAAGATGGTAGAGGACAGGAAGGCCTGGAGGAACGTTGTCCATGGGGTCGCAATGGGTCGGACACAACTTCGCAACTAACAACAACAACAACAACAACAGCAATGGCAGAATGTGTGAAAACCTATTATTCAATATACTGAAAATTTAGTCAAGCCATACTACTATATAAAATTATTAATATAGGTAGTCCTCGATTTACAAAGTTCATTTAGTGACTATTCAAAGTTACCTCAGCACTGAATAAAGTGACTTATGACCATTTTTCACAGTTAGAACCTTTGCAGCATCCCCTTGGTCATGTGATCAAAATTGGGATCCTTGGCAACTGGTTTATATTTCTGACAGTTGCTGTGTCCCAGGGTCATGCGATCTTCTGACATGCAAAATCAACGAGGAAGCCAGATTCACTTAACTCAGTGTTTCTCAACCTTGACAATTTTAAGGCATGTGGACTTCAACTCATTGCTGGCTATGGAATTCTGGGAGTTGAAGTCCACATGCCTTAAAATTGTCAAGGTTGAGAAACACTGCTGGACTACTAACTTAACTTCAGTGATTCATTTAACAACTGTGGCAAGAAATGTTGTAAAATGGGGAAAAATTTACCTAGCAAATGTCTCATTTAACAACACAAATTTTGGGCTCAATTGTATTCATAAGTCGAGGACTACCTGTATACAATTACTACAGCAATGTTGTAAAATATTTTTTAAAAAACTCTTTATATTTATACAATCTGGTTTCTTTTAATTTGCAAAACTATCTATCTTCATTATAGGTTCCAAACGTTCATAGAATATTATTGTGAAGATTAAGTTTATCATTCAGCAGTTACTGAGATGTCCAACAATTCCTGGGTATTTTCCACACTGAGACTGGTCACTTGTTCCCACTGCCTAGAGTTGTCTCACCTTGGATGTCGGGATGGTTTGCCAAGAGGAGCACTGCCCACATCAGGCTGACATAGGTTGTTTCTATTCCAGCAATAAACAATTCAAGCAGACAGCAAGCCAGGTTCTCTTCACTGCAGACAGAGTTGGGATCATCCTTGCTCTGTGTTTAAAATGAGAAATTTAACTTACAATAAATTCTAGGCTTCCTTCAATATGTTTAATGTTATTAGCCACAAATTATCTGTCTGTCTGTCTGTCTGTCTGTCTGTCTGTCTGTCTGTCTGTCTGTCTGTCTGTCTGTCTGTCTGTCTGTCTGTCTGTCTGTCTATCTATCTATCTATCTATCTATCTATCTATCTATCTTGCCCATCTCACCTAAGTGAGTGGTTTGCAATAAAACCATAAAAACCATAATTAAAAACAAGGTTAAAACAGAGTTTTAAAAAATGGATTTAAAAAAAGTTAAGAATTAAAAGATAAAAGAGGCAGAAGGAGTGCCCACCCCCATCCCGAAGCATACCACACTTAGACCCCCATGCTATTTGGCAGAACCAGGTGATGAAACTTTTCTGTAAAGCCAAAAGAGTGGGGCCTTACCTCACCTCTTGGGACAAGATGTTCCACAGTGTGGAAGCAATGGCAGAGAAGGCTGTTTGTATAGTCTCTGCCAGTCAGAATTCTGCAACCAATGGGGTCTGTAACATACCCTCCATGCTTGACTGGGTGGGATGGGTCAATGAAATATGGACGAGACTTGTTGTCCTGCCATGAAGGGCTTTAAAAGTAATAATCAATACCTTAAATGGACCTGGAAGCAGCCTGGTAACCCTTCGACGATCATGTGACAGCCGTGGCCAGGGGGGCTTTTCATCAGGTTCGCCTGATACGCCAGTTGCGCCCCTTTCTGGATCGTGACGCTCTACGCACGGTCACTCAAGCCCTCGTTGTTTCCCGCCTGGACTATTGCAACGCTCTCTACATGGGGCTCCCCTTGAGGTGCACCCGGAGGCTCCAGCTAGTTCAGAATGCGGNGCCTCCTACCAAACACCTCCCTTCGACCAGTCCGCTCCCACAGAGAGGGCCTCCTTAGGGTGCCGTCGGCCAGACAATGCCGGCTGGCGACCCCCAGGGGGAGAACCTTCTCTGTGGCAGCTCCTGCCCTCTGGAATGACCTACCCCCCGACCTACGTACAGTTGCGGACCTGCGCCTTTTTCGCCGAGCCCTGAAGGCTCATCTATTCCGTGCGGCCGGCCTGGCGTAGTTTGATTATGTTTTAGTGGGGGTTTTATATGGGGTATTTTTAGAGCAGGCCTGTTATTTAATTTGATTTTAGACAGAAATTTGTGTATATTTATTGTGGTTTTTATTATCGCCTGTTCACCGCCCTGAGTCCCGTAAGGAAGATAGGGCAGTATATAAATTCAATTAATAATAATAATAATAATAATAATAATAATAATAATAATAATAATAATAATAATAATAATAATAACCAATGCAGCTCACATAACAGAGGTATTACATATACAATGCCAGAGATGCCCAAAACTGCACGGCACTGCATTCTGCACCAACTGGAGTTTCAGGATACTCTTCAAGGATAGCCCAGTGTAAAGTGCATTGCAGTAGTCTATTCAAGAGGCGACTAGGGCATAAGTGTCAGAAAGAATGGCCTCTAAATCCAGGAAAGGGTGCAACTGGAGCACATCATGAAGTTGAGCAAAGCCACAACTATCACTATCAGTAGGAGTTGTGAATCCAGAAGGACCCCCAGTTTATTCATTGAATCTGTCTGAGGCAGTGCAATCCCATCCAAGATCAAAAATGGTAACCTCCAGATGCCAAACGGGCCCGTACCTTCTTGAAGCCTGTTTTTTTCCATCCAGACCTTCTCAGTCTCCAAACATTGCCAAAGGGCATCCACAGGGACAAAGATGTGCAACTGGGTATCATCTGCATACCGATGATACCTCATCCCATAGTGATGGAAGATCTCACTCAATGGCTTCACGTACAGGTTAAAAAGGAGTGGAGACAGCACTGAGCCCTTTGGCACCCCCACAAATTGGGACAGACTGCTTGCTCCCTATCAACAACATTTGGGACTGGCCTCAGTTGAAGGAGGTGAACCAGCACAAAACCATGTCCTCAACCCCCATCTCCCAAAGCCAACCAAAAGCATAACATTGTTTGATGGTACTGAAGACCACCAAGAGGTCAAGAACAGTCCCAAAAATGCACTACCTCTAACCCATTCCTGCCATCTAAAGTGCTTATCTAAAAGTGCTCCATGTTTATCTATGTCAGGGGTGTCAAACTCAATTTCATTGAGGGCCGCATCAGCATTGTGGTTGCCCTTGGGGGGGGCTGGGGTGTGTGTGGCCATGGTGGGTGTGGCCTACTGGGTGGGCGTGGATGGAGTGGGTGTGGCCTACTGGGTGGGCATGGCCAGCTCTACATCGTTCGCGTCAAGGGTGCCTGTGGGGGCCTGGGCAGGAGTTGGACAGATCTGAGGGTCTCTGGCAGAAGGGGATGGGACCAGGGCAAGTGGCAAGGCATGGTCCACTGGAGGAGCCTCACTATTCCTCTCAGGCCATGCGGGGGGGACTGGATGGTGGTGCGGGCTGCCCGGAGCCCTGGGCAGCAGAGGTCAAACACCCAGCCTGGCCCTCGAGCACCCGCGGCACCAAGCCCAGCCCCACTTCCCCCAGGGGGCACCCAGCTGCACCCACCTCCTCCTCAAGGCTGCTGCTGCTGTGCTGCCGAAACCCCTCCCCCAGAGCCCATCAAGCCAGATATGTGAAGTAGGCGAGGCACTTCCAGACGATGGTCCATTTCTTCATTCCTCACAAAGGGTGACACCTCCCCAGCATGCACCCAGGGGATGGGGCTGACACGGCAGGGGTTGGTTCCTTACTGTATCCAAACAGCCTTGTGGAGCTAAGACTGAATGCGTTTCAGCATAGATGGCCACCACAAAATTGTACATTGGCTCCCGGCCAGCCTGGGCCAAGGCCAAGACAGCGGGGGCCGTTCCCTCATTGTTTCCAGGATGGCTTCACGGGCCCCATGAAACCACTTCGTGGGCCGCATCCAGCCCCCGGGCCTTGTGTTTGACATATCTGATCTATGTGTTCACATATGCAGCTCCTCACCATATTTACATTGTTTGGCCCAGCAATGCACAGTGCTATTATCAGTGCAGTGATTATCATAAAGGACTTGCGTTTTCAATAGAGGGACTCCTTTGGCAGTCAAAAGTTCAGTCTTGGTGCATTGCTTAGTGCACTGGTAAGTACTCACCAGGGGCTTCCATTTCACAAAAATAGAACACAACCTTTTCTCATAGAAATGACTGATTGGCTGAAATGAAAGGACAAATGCTAGAGAACACACCAGAGCTTCTAGCAGAGGAATACGACAATCTATTGTTGACTTATAACAATTCAAGCATTAATTTTCATTCAACCCTTGCGAATAAACGGTGTGAGACTTTATTGCCATACTGTAAAACTTTCTGGTCACAACAAGAAATTGAATGAGTAATTAGCCAGACAGCACTTAAGACTTAAAAGAAAACAAAGAGTCCATACGTTCCCTTGTAATGTCTATAAGAATGTGAAAATGCAAAGAGAGTGCCATAAAAATTAACTGTAACAATCCACGATTTCAGCACTGGAGAATTTCATGGACCAGTTCAAATGTCAAATCTAGGAGCGCAGAGCAAGGAGCAAGAACTACAGAAATGCACATCAGCAGTTAGAAGATTTTATAATCTTTAATGAATAATCTTTAATGAATCTTTAATGAAGAGAAGGACGAGGGGGGACATGATAGCAGTGTTCCAATATCTCAGGGGCTGCCATAAAGAAGAGGGAGTCAAGCTATTTTCCAAAGCGCCTGGAGGCAGGACAAGAAGCAATGGATGGAAACTAATCAAGGAGAGAAGCAACCTAGAACTAAGGAGAAACTTCCTGACAGTGAGAACAATTAACCAGTGGAACAACCTGCCTCCAGAAGCGGTGAATGCTCCAACACTGGAAGTTTTTAAGAAGAGACTGGACAGCCATTTGTCCGAAATGATATAGGGTTTCCTGCCTGAGCAGGGGGTTGGACTAGATGACCTTCAAGGTCCCTTCCAGCAGCCGTTCCTTATACGCTTTAGCCTCCAGATATGAGTGTATCTCTTTATCTGCAGTTGTATGTCTCCCACTATGGTTAGTCGACTTAAGGCCACAACTGAGCTGAAAATTTTGGTTGTGAAGCAAAACATTTGTTAAGTGAATTTTGCCCCACTTTATGACCTTTCTTGCCACAGTTGTTAAATGAATCACTGCAGTTGTTAGTAACATGAATCAGGCTTTCCCATTGACTTTGCTTGTAAGAAGGTCGCAAAAGTGATCACATAACCATGGGACACCGCAACTGTCATAAAGATATGCCAGGTGCCAAGTGTCCGAATTTTGATCATGTGACCATGGGGAAGCTGCAAAGGTTGTAAGTGTGAAAAACAGTCATAAGTCATTTTTTTTCCAGTGCCATTGTAACTTTGGACGGTCATTAAATTGTTGAGGACTACATGGAGGAGAGCAATTCCATTATGTACTGTCTAATAAACCACAGCCTTCACCAGTCATCAGCAATAATCTGCAGTCTCCAAATAATAAGAAAATTCTGAATGTATTCCATGAATTGTTGTTGTTAGTTGCGAAGTTGTGTCCGACCCATCGCAACCCCATGGACAATGTTCCTCCAGGCCTTCCTGTCCTCTACCATCTTCTGGAGTCCATTTAAACTCATGCCTACTGCTTCAGTGACTCCATCCAGCCACCTCATTATCTGTCGTCCCCTTCTTCTCTTGCCCTCCATCTTTCCCAGCATTAGGCTCTTCTCCAGTGAGTCCTTCCTTCTCATTAGGTGGCCAAAGTATTTGAGTTTCAACTTCAGGATCTGGCCTTCTAGAGAGCAGTCAGGGTTGATCTCCTCTAGGACTGACTGGTTTGATCGCCTTGCAGTCCAGGGGACTCGCAGGAATCTTCTCCAGCACCAGAGTTCAAAGGCCTCCATTCTTTGGCACTCAGCCTTTCTTATGGTCCAACTTTCACAGCCATATGTTGCAACTGGGAAAACCATGGCCTTGACTATACGTACTTTTGTTGGCAGGGTGATGTCTCTGCTTTTTAGTATGCTGTCTAGATTTGCCATAGCTTTCCTCCCATGAATACAAACTTCCAAATACATATCCCATCATGTCATGGATTCTAATGAAAAATGAGTGGCACAAGTTGGCATGATAAATAAAAAATAAATGTATATGTAAAAGGGCCAAATACCTTTTCCATTTGTAGTAGATAGAAATCAGTGAAATCCTGTGGCTCATGCAGACACTGATATCGTTTGTGCCTTTCTATTTCCTGCCTTGCAAATGAAAGGATAATCTCTGTAGAGTCCAGAGCCTTCTGGTGAGGCCCTGGAAGATATTTCATCAACCACGGGATTGATTCATATATCTAAAAAAGCAAAAACAAAACCCCATCACTTCATATTATTACGAATAGTTAGAATAAGGATTTTTCCCTCGGCATAAGAGTTAGTGTGAAGAAAGAGAAGGTAGAAGTAAAGATAAATAATCAGACACATGACATTGGCCTCTATAGCTGCTCTATCAAGTATAATGCACTTTCAGAAAAAGGGTTACTTATTTACTTGAAGGATTTGTATCACCAGTCAATTTGAGACATGACTCATGATAGACAGTACTGAAGGCCGCCAAGAGATCCATGGGGCCCATAATGGGTGCACCACCTCCATCCCAGTCCTATCACAATCATCAATAAGCATTTATTTATTAAACTTGCATGCTGTCCATCTTGCCAGAGGTGATTCTAGGCAAGTTAGAGATCTGGTTGCTTTAGTCCAGGCATGTCAAACTCACGACGTCACGTGACTTCGCACGATGTGTTGTGACTTTTCCCCCCATTGCCGGCAATGGGGTGGGTGTGGTTTCGGCGTGACACATCCAGCCGGCAGTTTGACATGCCTGCTTTAATATAAAAGGTCACTCACCAGATGAAAAACACCACCTGTTATTCTTACAACAGTCCTTATGTCTTCAATCAACTTCAGGAAGGTTTTATCTTCATGTGCAAACTGGTAGCCAAAGCTAAAAGCACATATCACATTGGAGACTGAATTGATCAATGGCAATGAAGGATCAAATGGCTGCCCTAAAAATGAAAATACATATCGTTAATTCAGCTTCCCCTGTTAATACTGAGAACCTGTAATGAGAACTCAGGGACAACTGGAATCTCAAGGCAATTTCTTTATTTTTATATAAAGTCAATAAAATACATCAATTTTTCAGATAGAGATCATGAATGGCTACTTGCAAAACAACTTTTCAAACAAGCGCCTAAGTTACTAAGACCCTATCCACCTAGGAGTTTGCTATACACCCTTCCCATCCTGGAGGTGGCAGGAAGCCATGCCATTGTAAATATGGTGCCCACTCTTATTACACATCTGGAATAAATCAGGGCTCTGCTGATGTCCATACAGCTTTTACCTTCAACCTGCAAAGGTCTGTGATTGGTATTCCTTCAATTAAAATTCTGGACTTGACAAATAGCATAGAGGATATGAAGGGCCTCTTCCAATTGTCATGCTGCATAACTGCATTTTGGCATAATTGCATTGATGATGACTTTATTTTCCTCCCAGCTTGCTACAGCTTGTCCTCTTCTCTTTCCTTCAAACTTTTCCAACATTAGAGCCTTCTCTAGGGCCTAGATCTTCACATAATGGAACCGCTGTTACATAATTTAAGCTGGGTTGATTTGTTTAATGCTCAATTTAGAATAGAATAGAATAGAATAGAATAGAATAGAATAGAATAGAATAGAATAGAATAGAATAGAATAGAATAGAGCTGGAAGGGACCTTGGAGGTCTTCTAGTCCAGTCTCCTCTCAAGCAGGCGAACCTATACTATTTCAGACAAATGACTGTCTAGTCCAGGGGTGTCAAACTCACAATGTCACGTGATGTGTTGCGACGTATCGCGACTTTTTCCCCATTGCTAGTGTGGGCGTAGTTTCAGAATGACACATCCGACCCGCGGGCCAGCAGTTTAACACTGCTGGTCTAGTCTCTTCTTAAAAATCTCCAGTGATGGAGCGCCCACGATTTCTGGAGGCAAGCTATTCCACTGGTTAATTGTCCTCACTGTTAGGAAGTTTCTCCTTGATTCCATGTCTCTTTGGTCAGTTTCCAACCATTGTTTCTTGTCTTGCCCTCTGATGCTTTGGAGAATAGTTTGACACCCTCTTCTTTGTGGCAGCCCCTCAAATACTGGAATACTGCTATCATGTCACCCTTATTTCTTTTTTTAGGCTAGCCAAACCCAAGTCCTGCAGCCGTTCTTTATATGTTTTAATCTCCAGGCCTTTGATCATCTTAGTTGCTCTTCTCTGAACTTTTTCCAAGGTCTCAACATCTTTTTTGTAGTATGGTGACCAGAATTGGTTGCAGTATTCCCGGTATGGTCTCATTAGGGTTTTATAAAGTCGTACTAATACTTCACGTGATCTTGATTCTATGCCTCTGTTTATACAACCCAGGATTATATTAGTTTTTTTGGCTGCTACTACACAATGCTGGCTCATAATTTGTTTGTTTTCCTTGATGTCCATACTGTTCTTAGGAGTATTCTCCAACATGAAAGTTCAAAACCATCAATATTCTTTCCAGCTTAAAAGCCAACACAGTGCTAGGCTGCATTAACAGAAGGACAGAATCAAGATCACGTGAACTATTAATACCACTTTAAAATGCCTTGGTAAGGCCACACTTGGAATACTGCATCCAGTTTTGGTCACCATGATGTAAAAAAGATGTTGAGACTCTAGAAAGAGTACAGAGAAGAGAAACAAAGATGATTAGGGGACTGGAGGCTAAAACATATAAGGAACGGTTGCTGGAATTGGGTATGTCTAGTTTAATGAAGAGAAGGACGAGGGGGGACATGATAGCAGTGTTCCAATATCTCAGGGGTTGTCACAAAGAAGAGGGAGTCAAGCCATTCTCCAAAGTGCCAAAAGGCAGGACAAGAAGCAATGGATGGAACCTAATCAAGGAGAGAAGCAACCTAGAACTAAGGAGAAACTTCCTGACAGTTAGAACAATTAACCAGTGGAACAACCTGCCTCCAGAAGTGGTGAATGCACCAACACTAGAAGTTTTTAAGAAGAAACTGGACAACCATTTGTCCGAAATGGTATAGGGTTTCCTGCCTGAGCAGGAGGTTGAACTAGATGACCTCCAAGGTCCCTTCCAACTTTATCATCATTATTATTACTTCCACAGAGCATCACAGAGAATATCATGGTTTGCACAGTTCTGATCATCGTAGGTATGAAACCATCCCAGCGTTCGGATATCTTTCCTGGCTGCTCTACCAAGTGTTAATCTGCCATCAACTTTATATAAAATTTGGAAAGCTTTTGAGCATGAATATAGGTTGGTTAAACACCATGGTACCATAGATAGCCAATCTGGCCTAATGGTTAAGACACCAGGCTAGAATGTGGGAGACTCGGAGTTCAAGTTCTGCCTTAGCCATGAAAGACAGTTGGGTGACTTTGGGCCAGTCACTCTCTTTTGGACCAACCTACCTCACAGGGTTGTTTTTGTGGTTGTGAGGAAAATAGAAGGAGGAAGGTATGTTGGATATGTTTATTGCCTTGAGTTATTTCTAAAAATAATAAAATTGGGATAAAAATAAATAAATAAATTAAATTAAATAAAAATAGGGACATTGAATCTGTTAGTTGTTCTAGTAGATTGTGGAGACTAAAATTAATAAAAGGGTTCTTCTGTCATTAGTAGTGTCCTACAAATTATTCCATAGACTGTCTCTTGATATAGAATCAAAAACTGATTTTAAATCTATTACTGCTCCATGCCATAGAATATTAAGGTCTAATGTACATTTGTCTGTCAAGTAGGATTGGATCATTTCCTGACTGGTTGTGGATTTACCTTACCTAATCTTGCATGCTCTCCACTACGTTTTTGTCGGTATATACTCACATATAAACCCAGTCGTTGTGATGGAAAATGAGCTCACCATTCTGTTGCAGAGGTATGAAACCAAGCTTCATAAATGCCACACACAGTTTTGAGAGTCATTGAATTTTATAGTTGTAAACAACTGATTACCACTGCATGGATCCAACCATGCTGGAATTGGGTAGGTCTAATTTAATGAAGAGAAGGATGAGGGGTGACATGATAGCAGTGTTCCAGTATCTCAGGGGTTGCCACAAAGAAGAGGGAGTGAAGCTATTCTCCAAAGCACCTGAAGGCAGGACAAGAAGCAACAGATGGAAACTAATCAAGGAGAGAAGCAACCTAGAACTAAGGAGAAATTTCCTGACTGTGAGAACAATTAATCAGTGGAACAACTTCCCTCCAGAAGTTGTGAATGCTCCAACATTGGAAGTTTTTAAGAAGAAACTGGACAGCCATTTGTCTGAAATAGTGTAGGGTTTCCTGCCTGAGCAGGGGGCTGGGCTAGAAGACCTCAAAAGATCCCTTCCAACTATTATTATTATTATTGTTGTTGTTGTTGTTAACCATACATCATTTCCCAAGAAGTCTTAACACAGCTCTACTAATACTTAGAACATTCTTTACAGCAGCACTATAGATCTTCATTCCTGTGATCCATCACTCCAAGCAAAGCATTTTAAGAGCTGCAAGGCAGTTCTCTACAGACACAATAAGAGCAGAAAAATAATGTTTGAGTTGCTTGGTTGCCTTCTAATGGTCAACCAGCTTTGTGCAACCAGATGCAGCCAGTGGAAAAGTGCTACTGAAGAGCTGGACTAAAGGTGCTTTTCCAAAAGGCACCTGGACTTTCTCCAAGAAAAGCATCTTTGGGACAACCATGACCTTGGCTAACTGAGAATCTCCATAGACACCCGAGGAGCTGGAGTTTCAGAAAGGGTTTAGCTGTGCTTGGGAGTACAGCTCCCAAGTACCCAAGTTTAGTGTACTTGGGAGCTGACGAGTATCCTAAGACCAACATGTGAAGAATGGGGCAGGGGTGGACAAAGAACTCCTGGATCAGACTAAAGAAACTGGGAAGCCAACCGAACAAGTTGCATCCCCTTTCAAGCCTCTTCCCCAATATAAATCAAAACACCCTTCATTTCTTGCACATAGTATCTTGAGGCAAAATATTAGGAAAAACACTAAATCTCAGCAGTGGGAGAACATAAGTGCAAGGGGAGGCATAAGTCCAAATAACAGTTAGTGGGACACTGTGTCAAAGAGGTATGGATTTGCCCTAAGCAAGCGTAAAGATTATTACCATATGCAAAAATAATTGTTCATGGTGGTCTCTGAGCTTAGTTGTTTTCTTGCAGGTATTTCATTACCCAAACTAGGTAACATCATCAGTGCTAGTTCAGGAATTAGTAATTGTTCAGGTGTTAGTTACAACTCTGCTTCCATGACCTCTACTGCACAGAGCCAAGGCTGATGTTTGCTAGCCCCCAGTCACTGACACAATTGAGTTTTACTAAGTGTGTTGGTTCTCAATCTGTGTAATATACAATGCAAGAAGGACAACAGACTACACAGTCCAGTCAGAAAAAAAAAGAAGGAAACAGGAGGAGCAACTGACTTTATTGCATTTCCTGTTTGCTTGTATGGAAGATAAGAGAGTATTGCTGCTATTTTAATTTTTATAGATTTGGCTTGGCTTCTTACACTAATGGGTCACTGATTATGATTGTTCGCTATTCATTCTCTTGGACTTGGGTTGCATTTAAAACTGTAAAAACCACATTCTTTGGTTTAGTTTGCTAAAGAGCTCACTGTTGTCTCTGTTATTATTGCCCTGTATCTTAAGCCTGTCTTCTGGAGTGTTGGCTATTCCTGCCAGCTTGGTGTAGTCTGCAAATTTGATGAGTTCCCCATCTATCCCCTCGTCCAAATCGTTGATGAAGATGTTGAAGAGCACAGGCCCCAGAACAGAGCCCTGGGGCACCCCCACTACACACTTCCCTCCATGTAGATGCGGTTCCATTGAGGACCACACGCTGAGTACGCAGCGGCGGATTTCCGCACAGGCGCAGGAGGCGCGCGCCTGGGGCCTCCACATTTCAGGGGCCTCCACGGCGGTGATCAGATCAGGCGCCCGCCTGGCAGAAGCCGCGAGGGTAAGCAGGGAGAGGTCGAGGGAGCCCTGCACACTCAATGCTAGAGTTCAGCCCAGTTGCCTCGCACATTTTACAGGCATCTCCCT
>NW_015387344.1:138453-142714 GCF_001527695.2 Protobothrops mucrosquamatus | reverse complement strand
TGGCGCTGAGGCGACGGCTCGTTTGCTTGTGCTTCGCCCCCCTCTTTACGCGCGCTTACGCGTTTGAGATGGCTTATTTGATATGAAAATGCTGTTTGCCAAATAAAGTTCATAGTTTCATAATATTGTTTTTCTTCAAGCGTGAGGGGGCCTCAATTTGTTTGCGCCTCGGGCCTCCTAACTACTAAATCCGCCACTGTGAGTACGGCCGGTCAGCCAGCTACGGATCCATCTGGTGGTGATGCTGTCTACCCCACATTTTTCTATCTTCTCAAGTAGTAGGTTGTGATCTACTTTATCAAATGCCTTACTGAAGTCCAAGTAAATTATATCCACAGCAATCCTCTGATCCACTAATTTTGTGCCTGCTCTTCATTCTGGTGTCTATGCTGTACAGAGTCAATCTTGCTTTGTTTGACAGAGACCCAATAAGCTGTAGTTACCCTTTGAGCTCTCTCATTGCTAATGTTACCTACCTTTTGTACGTGCAAAGGTTTTTACAAGTTGCTGGGCTTCGTCTTTAATCTGATGCTCAATCTTTTTATTCCCTAGTCCCAGCAGCCGCAAAGAAGCATTACCAATCTGTCGCTGCTTCTTCCAGATGTGACCATTTGCAAATATAATACCTGAAGACATAATAAATCAAGGAGAAATGATTGATTATATTCATTTTTGTTTGTTTTTTTTGAAAAGGACAAATTAGCATTGTAGAAGAAATCATTATTGTGGCAGATCATACATGCTTATATAATAGCAATAGCAGTTAGACTTATATACCACTTCATAGTGCGTTACAGCCCTCTCTGAGTGGTTTACAGAGTCAGCATATTTGCCCTCAGCAATCTGGGTCCTCATTTTACTGAACTCAGAAGGATGGAAGTCTAAGTCAACCTTGAGCTGGTCAGGATTGAACTACTGGCAGTCAGCAGAATTAGCCTGCAATACTGCATTCCAACTACTGTGCCACCACAGTTCTTACATACATGTAAGTTTCAATAAAAGATAACCATATTTTGCTGTAAATCACCCATGTACAGTCAACTCTTTCATAAAATGCAAGTAATAGCAGATCTTCACTGCATAATTGGAGCCATTACTGGCAAACTAATATCTTGATATTAATAAGACCACAGAGAATCCATTGGTTTTTGTCAAACTAAGTTGAAACGTCTCTAGAGGAAATCTATATGGTTACTAAGATTCAACACCAACTTGATGTTCTTGGATAATCCAGTTCTCAGAATTAAAATTTATTATACAGAAAAGGCAGACGTAAGCCATATTTTATCTTTTAGATCCATTAATAGATGGAAATGATACCTTTGCTATCACTCTCCACTCATGTATTTGTCTGATGTAACTCAATGGCAGTTTTTGCAATTACATCTATTGATAACCAGTTTGAACATGTGACTTTTTATTCTCAGATACAATTAGTCAATCACTAAAGGTTTTGATGTGTTATAGCCTACAATTAGTCTTTATAACATTGTATTAGTGCTGAATAATAACTGAATGGAATAAAGAATCAGAGTTTCCTATTTTGCCCAGACAATGGGAAAAGACATTAAAGCTAAAATGTTCAATAAATATTAGATTATATAGGTAATCCTTGATTCATGATCATTTGTTAATGGCTGTTCAAAGTTACAATGGCATTAAAAAAGTGGCTTACAACTGGCCATTATGGCCGTTGGAACATCCCCATGGACACATGATCAAAATTCATGCACTTGGAAACTGACATGTATTTATAACAGTTGCAATGTCCCAGGGTCACGTGATCTTCCCAGCCCACTTTCAACAAGCAAAGTCAATGGGGGAAGCTGTTTTTGACAAACCCACGTTAGCTTTTAGTAATGACTTTATTTGCCTCTAGGTGTTCGCTGATTCGTTTTTTTATTATCTTTTCCAGAATCTTCCCAAGTATTGAGGTCAGGCTGATAGGTCTGTAGTTTCCTGGATCCATTTTTCCCCTTTTTTGAAGATGGGAACTACATCAGCTCTTTTCCAGTCCTCTGATAGTTCCCCAGTGCTCCAGGATCTTTGAAACATATAATTCAGTGGTTCTGAGATCACATCTGCCAGTTCCTTGAGAACCTTGGGGTATAATCCATCTGGTCCTGGTGATTTGAACTCGTCTAGGCTGGACAGGTGCTCACTTACCATTTTCTTGCCTATCTTAACTGGGGAATTCACACAATTGCCATTTTAGAATTTTTTTTGGGGGGGGGAGAGGAGGTGTGTCTCCACTTACAGTGAGACAGCTCACTTTTTTTAATGGCAACCTAGTAAAATTCTGACAAACTATAGACAGTAAGAGAAGGGACCTTGAGAGAAATATGCAAGAATATTTCCAAAGGCAAAAAGGGTTGAAACATTCATTAAATTAAGATAATGAGACCATTCAGATAATATTCAGAAATAAATCAGGCAAACACCTCCCTCATTCACTGAAGCGTAAAAAGGAAGGAAGCATAGTATAATCAGACTTGCAAGTTTCTATTACTTAGTTAGCCCATCTCAATAGATTATAGCTTTGCTCTTCCTGTGGAGTTTATTCTGATCTGATTTTTCTATCAGAATCAGAATAACAGAGCTGGAAGGGACCTTGGAGGTTTTCTAGCCCAATCCCCTGTTCAAATAGGAGACCTTATACCATTTGAGACAAATGGCTGTCCAGTCTCTTCTTAAAAGCCTCCAGCAATAGGGCACCCACAACTTTTGAAGGCAAGTTGTTCCACTGGTTGATTGTTCTCACTGTTAGGAAATTTCTCCTTAGTTTTAGGCTGCTTCTCTCCTTGACTAATTTCCATCCCTTGCTTCTTGTCCTGCTGTCAGGAGCTTTGGAGAATAGATTGTCCCCCTCATCTTTGTAGTAGCTCCTGAAATATTGGACAGTGCTGTCATGTCACCCCTAGTCCTTCTTTTCAGTAGACCAAACACACCCAATTCCAGCAACCTTTCTAATAAGGCTGGCATAAACATAATGCTGAAATTGCTTACTTTTTGCAACTTACCTCTTCCTTTTCCTTGAGATGAAAAGAAAGCACTTACAGTTCGATCACTAAATTCTTCTCCATATCTAACCAAGCCTTCTTTTACAGCTTTGAATCCAGACAGCACCACTATACATTGTTTCCCCAACCACAATGTGTATATATTTCCATATTTCTTGGCCAGCTGTGAAGTAAATCAGAAATGGGAAGAAAAAAAATTACAAATTTACAAAATAAAACAAATATTACTTTGTCACCATCAACTTTTTTCTATTCCTCAGTTCAGAGAATTATTTTTATATTCAACTCTCCCATCATTAACAATTTTGTTTTTTCTCTAAAATTCTGCAGCTTTATTAGGAAATAAAAATGGAATATTAAGGGGGAAAGAAGTAGATTTTTAAAAACATCTATGTTTTTAAAGGAATTTAGTTTTTGGTTTCGACTATGTAATGTCGATACTTTGTTTCTCGATTAAAAGATTCTTTAAAGTAAACAATGCCTCGAAGTTCTTTTGAAGAGTTTAATCTGTCGGAACCATGACATATAGCTAGTCTAATGAAGAAAAGGACTAAGGCTAATATGATAATAGTCTTCCAGTATTTGAGGGACTGTCACCCAGAAGATGAGACTCAACCTATTCTCCAGAAGACTTGAGGGCAGGACAAGAAATAACAGATGGAAACTTATCAAAGAGCAATCCAATTTAGAACTAAGGAGAAATTTTTTGACAGTGAGAAAAATTAATCAGTGGAATGACTTGCCTTCAGAAGCTGTGCGTGCTCCATCACTGGAGGTTTTTAAAAAGAGATTGGAAAGCTATTTGTCTGAAATGGTACAGGGTTTCCTGCTTGAGCAGGGGGTTGGACTAGAAGACCTCCAAGGTCCCTTCCAACTTTGTTATTCTGTATTCTGTACATGTATGGCTTGACTGTATTGTAGTTTTCAGAGGCCTTGACTTTATTACAATCTTGATTCATTATGAATTATTTACCAGATTGAGATGGGCGCCTGAAGGCAGGACAAGAAGCAATGGATGGAAACTAATCAAGGAGAAAGCAATCTAGAACTAAGGAGAAACTTCCTGACAGTTAGAACAATTAACCAGTGGAACAACCTGCCTCCAGAAGTGGTGAATGCTCCAACACTGGAAGTTTTTAAGAAGAGACTGGACAGCCATTTGTCTGAAATGGTATAGGGTTTCCTGCCTGAGCAGGGGATTGGACTAGATGACCTCCAAGGTCCCTTCCAACTTTATTATT
>NW_015387344.1:136606-137691 GCF_001527695.2 Protobothrops mucrosquamatus | reverse complement strand
TTATTATTATTATTATTATTATTATTATTATTATTATTATTATTATTATTATTATTATTATTATTATTATTATTATTATTATTATTATTATTATCTTAATGAAAACATCTGCCTCAGTTACTGAAGCCTATTTTCTTCCAGTAGCATGGTGATTAAAAAGGTTACTAGCTTGAAATTATTGCAAAAAAATCTTATATTATGTTTTTACATTATGTTGTATTGTTATGTTACGTTAGGCTACCCAACTCCTAAATAGCAACCCTAGGTGGGTAATATAGAGTAAAACACAAAACAATAACAATTTAAAACAAAGGGGCATTTCCAAGACAGCACAACTAAGGTCAAACCCCAACATATTCAAATCCCCAAAACATTAAAGGATGTACTTATTTAATGTTCTAGCCAAATATTTAAAGGAAATGTTTCAAGGCTTAGTGAAAAGCAAAAAACCTGAATAGTATACTTATTATAAGCTAAGAATATTTCCCAAAGTGGCTTCAGTTAAATACTCTGAAGTTAAAATATTATCATTTTCTTGGGGTTCAAGTTAAATAGGCAAGACATCAATGCTCTTTTTATATAGCATAATTCTGGTGTAGAAGACATGGCAAAATAAATTGATCTCAGCCCCTTTACTTCTAATTTTTTTATATTCCATTCTTATTTCTTCAATAAAGATAAACTAATCTAACCTAAACAAAACTAATTTAAGAAACTGAATAGACAGGAACAATATAGAACTGAACAAAATTCTTTTCAGATTCCACATTTTAATTTGTAGAACAAATGCAAGTAGGGCAATACTTACAGTTTTGGATGCAGATATATCAGATTTTATATTTTATATCAATATCATCTCTCAAACAACAATGAATAAAGATACTTACTAGAGACTTCCGGTGGCAGGCGATTTCGCTGGTCGCAGCTGTTTGCTGCCTCCCGCCTGTTTTGCGTAAAAGCCGGTTTGACAGCCAGCATCAGCTGTCAAACGGCTTGATACCTTTCCCCTGGGCATAAGGGGATAGGTGAGCTGCCCGGGGTAGGAGTTGAGTTCCCGAGTCGTCCTATATGGACGATGTAGGCGA
>NW_015387344.1:128727-134748 GCF_001527695.2 Protobothrops mucrosquamatus | reverse complement strand
GAGATGGATTGTTTAAGTTTAGAGTTTGGAGTTAGAGATATTAATATTTGTTTACTTGTATTTGAATGTTAGCCTAGGTTTGGTTTGGGAAGTCCGGGGGGTGGGGGGATGGGATAAATCATTGTGTAATACCTGTGATGTATTTCTTCTTTTATGATAAAAACAATAAAATTTTATATTGAAAAAAAAAAAAAAAAAAAAAAGATACTTACTAGATTTGAAACTTTCATAAAATTTCAGAAAAAAAGGATAGAAACTCCACTATATACAACCGTGGTGGTGAACCTATGGCACGCGTGCCACAGGTGGTACTCAGAGTCCTCTCTGTGGGCATCCTAGGCCTTCAGCTGGGTTTTATAAAACCTTTTCGCTTTAGGCCTTCACCGCCATATGCAAAAAAAAAAGGTTCAATCAATCAATCAATTTTAATTTCTTGCAGGAAAAAAAGATATTGCAAAGTTGGAATTGATTGATTGAACTTTTTAGTCCCACCCAGTCTGCCATTACCACCGCAGCCACGCCCACCATATGGGCCATGCCCACCCAATTGGCCACACCCACCCAATGGGCCATGCTCAATCGGCACCCGACTATACATAAGTGGGTTTTTGGTTGCAGTTTGGGCACTCGTTCTCTAAAAGGTCTGCCATCACTGATATACAAGATCATATTTGATATAGCTACAGGTATGGAAGACTGTTTTAAGGATTGGTTTGCATAGAAATTTTGGGATTTGGGAATGGGAAAAAAATATAAATCAATAGCTAAAATGAGGGAAAGATCGTATATACTTAACACCTGGGAGGTTGAGTTTAATAAAATCAGGAAAAGTTGAAAGGGACTTTGGTGAAGAGGTAATAGTATTGGAACATATTCACATAGAAGGTGGTCCTGTACCAACTGTGAAAGTTTGGGGAGAAAAGCTCATTGAAAAAAAGAAAATTGGAAATCAACTTTCATGTAGTCCTCAACTTTCAACCATTCGTTTAGTCACCATTCAAAATTACAGCGGCACTGAAAAAAATGACTTAGGACCACTTTCACACTTATGACCTTGTCAGCATTCCTGTGGTCATAGAATGAAAATTCAGATGCTTGCTAACCAGCATATATTTATGATGGTTGCAATGTCCTGGGGTCCCATGATCCCCTTTTGCGACCTTCTGACAAGCGAGGTCAATGGGGAAGCCAGATTCATTTAACAACTGTATTACTAACTTAGCAACTGCGGCGATTCACTTAACAATTGCGGCAAGAAAGGTCATAAAATGGGGCAAAACTGACTTAATAACTGTCTTTCTCAGCAATGGAAGTTTTGGGCTCAAGTGTGGTGATAAGGCAAGGACTATCTGTACTGTTCTAGGGCCTTGATTTGTCTTATTATCAGCTTGTGCAAAACAAATGAAAAATGCTTGAACCAACTGAATGCTTGAACCAACTGATTGGTTTCATGTTGACTCATGAGCTATCAATACCTAGCATGGCCTGATCTAACCCAACTCCTGTGCACAAACTACCATTTTTTGTTCCAACCCATAAATCAGATGCGCTCACACTGCCCACAGATCAAAGAGACAATCTGGCACTAAGAGAAATTTCCTGACAGTTAGAACAATTAACCAATGGAACGACATCTCTATACATTCACAAGCTAAATATATAATATATATTCATAAGGCTTTAAGTAAAAAAAATTCTTGAACAATATCAGATGTGTAAATCCCAGACCAATTAAAGCTTACCTGACACAACTTAGAGGAGTGCTCCATCACTTTAATTAACTTACAGTTTTAATTATGATTAAGAGATGTTTTTCATTCCATTTAATTTCCTTAGCAGATCTTTGTTTATCTGTGAGTTATTGTTATCCTATTTTATATGAGACACTAAGTGAAATTTGTAATTTACTTTACTACATTTTTAGCCTTAATTTTATTGTAGCAAGCTGCTTTTTTTTTAACCTGTGGAATGTTTCAGCCAATAGAAACATGATCATTTTTATATCATTCTAATCAATATATATAGTATTGGAAGGAGCCACTGAACATGATGCTAAGTTCACAAATCCAAATTAAGGCAATCCCCAAAAGATGCCTGTCCAACTTCTGCTTAACCACACCTTGAAATCCATTCTCAAAGTACCTTTAAAATTAGGAACTCTTTTCTAGAATTCAAGTGGATTCTGCATTCCTGGACCTCAATCCAACTCTAAAAAGCTGAGGAGCAGGTCTTAACCTTCATCAACATCATCCTCGTTTTATTCATCAAATTATTACAATATTAATATAGCATCAGAATATTTTACTAGCAAGGCAACTTGGGAGATAATCACAGGAGAAAGAAAGTAAAGTAGAATTGCCTCTGTTAATGATTTGGCTAATTAATTATTGGATCTATGCTAAGAAATAAATACCTGCTTCAAAATGTCTTCATTATTTTTAATCTGCAAAGCCCATGCATTTCCAAGGATTGGAAGAGAAGGAGGACCGGGCGGGAAGCGTCTTCGGGACCACCATTGTTTCAGAGAGAGCAGAATCAGTAGAGAAAGCAGTGGAAAAAGTAAAACTACTGATATTTCTATCATGCCGCCTTTTCTCCTTGTTGATTCCTGGATTCTTTCTAATATACTTAGAGGAACTGGATTCTCTCTCACTAGTCGATTGCCTTATAGTTGTTGCTGCTTCTCTTTTTCTGTATGTCAATCTGTATCTGTAGCTCAGGGATAAACTCCTGGTGTCCTCTGAGTTTGGCTATTTGCTTGCAGATATTTCATTACCTGGTTGGGCAACAACATGAGTTGCTCTCTTTTTATATATAATGGCTTGTCCAGCCAGTTTTGATGGAGGTTGGGTTTTCTCTGTGGCAATAACTTAACCAGGCAATGTTCTCTATATAAGAAATAACTACATCTCTACAGAAATAGAGCACAACAATGATGAATGTATTTGGGTCAATATAAAAGGGGGGGGGAATGACATTGCCATAGGTGTATACTATAGGTCACCCAACCAAACAAAGGAAATAGATGAACTTTTTGCTAGTCAGCTAACTAAGGTATGTAGGAAGCACATCACAATAGTAGTGGGGGACTTTAACTACCCTGACATCAACTGGGAGACAAACTCTGCACCAAGTGGAAGATCAAACAGATTCCTGACAAACCTAGTAGACAACTTTGTCTCCCAAAAAGTAGAGAAGGGAACTAGGGGATTAGCCATTTTGGATCTAATTCTCACTAACAGAGATGAAATGATAGAAGGTGTTGAAGCCACAGGAACCTTGGGGGGAAATGATCATGCAATATTGGAATTCAACATTATGGAAGCACAAGCGATAGAACACAGTCAAACCAGAGACTTGAACTTCAAGAGAGCTAATTTCAATAAACTTAGAGAAGGCTTGGAAAGGATTCCATTGATGAGAATCCTCCAGGGGAAAACAACTCAAGAAGTTTGGGAAATTTTGAAAAGTGAGATAATAAAAGCCCAATCTAGCACAATACCAACAAAGAAGAAAAATAGCAGCTCTCAAAAGAAACCAGCATGGCTTCATAAAGAACTCTCTGATAAATTGAAAGATAAAAAGGAAAAGTATAGAAAGTGGAAAGAGGGGCACATAACTAAAGCAGAATATCAGCAAATAGCCCGAGCCTGCAAAGATGAAGTGAGGAAAGTTAAGGCTCAAAATGAACTAAGGCTTGTGACCAAAGTCAAAAATAACCAAAAAAAAGCTTCTTTCAACATGTAAAAAACAAAAAAAAGGTTAAGGAAACGATTGGTCCATTAGTGGGGGAAAGTGGCAAGAAGGTGACAAGCAACAGGGAGAAAGCAGAACTATTTAACTCATTTTTTGCATCTGTCTTTACACAAAGGGAAAAAAACAGTCCAACCTATCAAAAACAGTGCCATAAAAAACAGAATAGAAACACAAGTTAAGATAGTCAAGAAAATGGTAAGTGAGCACCTGTCTAGCCTAGACGAGTTCAAATCACCAAGACCAGATGGATTACACCCCAAGGTTCTCAAGGAACTGGCAGATGTGATCTCAGAACCACTGAACTATATTTTTCAAAGATCTTGGAGCACTGGGGAACTACCAGAGGACTGGAAAAGAGCTGATGTAGTTCCCATCTTCAAAAAAGGGGGAAAAATGGATCCAGGAAATTACAGGCCTATCAGCCTCACCTCAATACCTGGGAAGATCCTGGAAAAGATAATCAAACAATGAATCAGCAAACACCTAGAGGCAAACAAAGTCATTACTAAAAGCCAACATGGGTTTGTCAAAAACAGATCATGCCAGACAAATCTTATTGCATTCTTTGACTAAGTGACAAATTAGTGGATCAGAGGAATGCTGTGGATATAATTTACCTGGACTTCAGTAAGGCATTTGATAAAGTAGATCACAACCTACTACTTGATAAGATAGAAAATTGTGGGCTAGACAGCATCACCACCAGATGGATTCATAGCTGGCTGACCGGCCGTACTCAGCATGTGGTCCTCAATGGAACTGCATCTACATGGAGGGAAGTCTGTAGTGGGATGCCTCTGGGCTCTGTTCTAGGCCCAATGCTCTTCAACATCTTCATCAACTATTTGGATGAGGGGACAGATGGTGAACTCATCAACTTTGCAGATGACACCAAGCTGGCAGGAATAGCCAACACTCCAGAAGACAGGCTTAAGATACAGGAGGATCTGGACAGACTTGAACACTGGGTACTATCTAACAAAATGAAATTCAATTGTGAAAAAAGTAAAGTACTACATTTACTGTAGGCAAGAAAAACCAAATGTACAGGTATAGTACAGGCGGTACCTTGCTCAATAGTAGTAACTGTGAGAGGGATCTCGGAGTTCTAGTGGACAATCACTTAAATATGAGCCAGCAGTGTGCTGCAGCTACCCAAAAAGCCAACACAGTGCTAGGCTGCATTAACAGAGGGATAGAATCAATATCACGTATTAATACCACTTTACAATGCCTTAGTAAGGCCACACTTGGAATACTGCATCCAGGTTTGGTCGATGTAAAAAAGACGTTGAGACTCTAGAAAGAGGACAGAGAAGAGCACAGAGAGTTACAGCCATAAAAGTAATCTCTTACAAGACTTAATTTTTTATTTCAAATGTACCATAGTACCCTATTTTCCCCAAAATAAGACCTAACCAGAAAATAAGCTCTAATGTGTCTTTTGGAGCAAAAATTAATGTAAGACCTGGTCTTATTTTCAGGGAAACATGGGTACACACACACACACATATACACAAACACTATCTTGCAGGATCCAATCTGGGTCAGTCACTGGGACCAGAGGTTTAGTCTTTCAAGTTTTTGGATTCATGCTGGAGCCCATCCTCAGAGACCTTCTCCCTCACCAGACTGTGAGAAAATGTCTTACACTTAGGCAAAAAAAAAAACCTAACTGCACAGATATAGAATAGGTGATACCTGGCTCAATGTTAGTAACTGTGAAAGGAATCTAGGTGTGCTAGTGGACAATTAGTTAAGTATGAGTCAACAGTGTGTTTCAACTGCCAAGAAAGCCAATGCAGGTTGCATCAAAAGAGGGATAATATTAAGATCAAGATCAAGGTAGTATGTGGCTCACACATTAAGCAAACAGCCAACATTTAGTCATTCCTTTCAATTTGTATTTCCTTTTTGTATGTATTAATTGTTGGATTAAAGTCTTCATCCTGGTTCATCCAAGCCAGGAATAAATAAGCAACATGGCGACTGCTTTGGGAAGAAGGTTACAGTTTATTGAAGAGGCAGAAAGATGGTTCTTGCAGGAAAGAGTAGAGGGAAGAAGAGCTGAGCACATGGGTAGTAGGTTTTTATACCCCCTCTAGCCTTTTGTTTGGAATAGTTTCCTGTTCCTGTGGCATGAACTTTGAGGATATTTCTGAGTGTTTTTCTAGGCCTTGATATCTGTGGTTTAATCCTATTATCATATCCTGCTTCCCTGGTGATGGGGCTAATGACTCCTAGAGTTTGGGTGGGGTATGCAGA
>NW_015387344.1:111231-128627 GCF_001527695.2 Protobothrops mucrosquamatus | reverse complement strand
CATTTGTATAGGGCTGGCTCCTGTTTGGGATAGTTGGCTCCTGCTTTTAAAAATCCTTTTGAGGAAAAATATATTTTTCTGCCCTTTTAATATTTCCTTCTCTGGGGCTCTGACTTCCCACATATTGTTTACTCTCTTGTAATTTCCTCCTCTCCAATGAGCATTAATGCAAACATTAATTTCTCCTTGCTAATTATTCTGAAAATGAGGTGGGAATTCCAAAGGGGTAGGGAAGAAGGGCTATAAGATTTACCCCTTTATTTCCAGTTTCCTCATGAGACCTGTTCCAGAAAACTTCCCCACCATTTGGGCTCATCTGGCTGTTGAGAGTCATTTCCTGTTGCTGTAAGTATTTTGAGGGACAATTTATTAATATTTTTTTCATGATTTATTACCGTCCAGTTGTTTGTCATTGCCTTCTTCCTAGACAATGTGGCCCAAGGTCAACCAGATGGTTTTGTGCCCAAGGTATAACTAGAACTCCCTGTCATCCAGTATCTAGCCTGATGCCTTAACCAACACACACACACACACACACACACACACACACACACACACACACATCACTAACCCTTTTAAAGCCATAGAGATCAAGTTGGGGAAGGAGAATTGAACGCTCCACCCCTTGGCCTCTCTCCAGACTACATGGCTCCATCCCAGAATTGTGGCTGCTTTGAAATTGCACCCACTTCCAGGACAGAACCACGTGGCTTAGGGATGCCAAGGGATGGAACGGCCTGCTTTCCTTTTCCAATGTAGTAGCAATAACAATAGTAATAGCACTTAGACTTATATACTGCTTCATAGTGCTTTACAACACTCTGTAAGCAGTTTACAGAGTCAGCATAATGCCCTCCAGCAATCTGGGTCCTCGTTTTACCAAGCTTGGAAGGACGGAAGCTGAGTTAACCTTGAGCTGGTGAGACCTGAACTGCCAAATTGCTGGCAGCTGGCAGTCAGCAGAATTAGCCTGCAGTACTGCATTCTAACCACTGTGCTATAACCACTGTGCCATCACAGTTCTATATATGAACACACACACCCCAGAATTGATGGTTGCAAGTTACAATCAATTCTGTCAGCACAAGATTTCTTGAAATTCATTTTCCCAGGTAGCTGCTTTGTTCGTTCTACTTGCTTTCAGGGTTGTCTACATCGTTGGATTTGCCAATGATTACTTTGCTGAGCTAGTGTTGTACCTCAGTCTGACACTGTATCTCCTTTGGAGACAGACTGATATAAGATGTTGGGCATTCAGAGGATGGCATCAGCCTTTGTTCTGTGGTAAGAACACACACCCCCGATCCTTTTTACTATGCTCCCCAAATCACAAAAATAAAACTCAGGAAATGAAATACAGAAACAATGTTTCACTCATGAAACCCCTGACTATTGTGAAAAGCAGAAACATTGAATCAGGCCTGTTGATTCAGAAAGAGAGCTCAGTGGAGGAAATAGATACACTAAAGATAGGGGGGGGGTAAAATTAATTACATTTGTTTGACTGGATTAAAACCCAAGGAAGTCAGTATTTTAGACCCATTGCTAGCCTTTGCTAAACTAGCTGAACAAATCTAATAATAAAAGCATACAAAGCAAGCCTCCAAATTATGAAATGCTGTAAAACTATATAAAAATCCGTGTACTCATCAAATCAATTTGTCAGCTGTCCCAGAACTGGATGCTGTTGCTGGTTCTGCTCATCAATAAACAAGAACCTTCTTTCTTAAGCAGTTAGCCTCCATTTTTTATTCCCAGCTTGGAATTGGACCTGATTTTTCTTTCAACAGTTCTAAGACCCAAACCCACAATCAGATAATGAGCATCCTCTGATGTTCCTTGAGCCACTGACACCAGCATTTAATGTCCGTGGCATTGGAGACACCTGTATGACTGCTCCCCATGGCCATTCTTCATTGATTATTCTGGATTGGCTAGTTTTCAAGCAGAACAGAATCCATTCCTGTTTGTCTGCTCTGGGTTTTGCTAGCCTGAAATTTGGAGCTGATCTGGAACTTCAGGATATATGAGTTTTGAGGCTGCAAAAGTCAATGGTGACCTCTAGATGGGAGCAAATCCTATGCTTTTGGGGAAGGTTGGAGAGAAAATGATTAGGCGGTAATCACAGAAAATGTAAGATATATTTGGATCCAGTCCAGGTTCAGTCCTAAGTATGGGGTACAAAACACATTGCTTGCTCTTGTGGATGTTCTGCCCTGGGATGTGGATGAATTGCACACCCTTTCTTCATCTTCTGTTAATTCTTTCACCAGCATTTCATATCTTCTAGCAGAGTATAACTTTGGAATATATATGAAGTTTGCTCTGGCTGCAGAACATAAAGTCCATAGGAGAAATTTATTAAAAATGAAAATAGATACTAAGACTAAATGGAAAGTAATATGTTTTATTGGCACCAAAAAGGAAACAAAGGTAAAGAGTAACAAGCTTCTTTCACATATTGTTCATACATAGCTTTCTGGTCTTTTGTTGACCTGGTTAGGTATGTTGTGTGAACCTAACCAATGGGTTCAAGACGTTTAAGTGTGGAATAAATGGAAGCAAAACATACATGAATAGGTATTTAGGAAACAGTAACATACTGAATTAGTGTTACGCTTTTTATGGTGTTTAAGTTTAAGAATGTGTGGGAATAGCACACAGTTTGTAAGGGTGTGGATGCATTGCCACGTTTACAATAGGGGCTTCATTGAGTTCTTTCACTCCTTCAGGCAACCGGAAGCTGAAGGCCCTCAACAGGCTGGTCAGAAAGATGAAGATCTCAACTCTTGCCAGCTGCTGTCCCACACATGCACGCTGACCTGAAGATGAGACAAAGCATAAAGGGAATAATAATCTGTTCTGCATAGTATATCCCCACCAGCAAGGAAATATGAAAAGATTTGGAACAGATTCCAAAGTAGATTCCATGTTGGAATCCTAGCATCTTCTAACAGATTCAATTTCTAGAGCTGCTTTCTTCCCTTTTCTTCTGTTTGTTGACAGTCTTCAGTGGGGACACCTTTCTATTTGGTCCCATCAGAGTAATTGCCACTGTGGCATTAGACTATCTTTGACTTCTTTTCCTCAGAAATTTTCATATTTATGGGCAGATTGTCAATTCAGGAATGGTCCAGGAGGTCAGTTTGGCCGTGATTGCCATGGATCTGTCCCAGCTATTATTGGGCTTTGATATTTTGTTTGTCTATGAGAAAGAACCAGCTTTGCATAACTCTTATTGCCATGGACAGATGTGGAGGCAATTCTGAAGGGGTAGAAATCAACTTCTCCAGAAATTGGAGAGGACCTTCTGCAGATCATATTCTGCAGGGATGAAGGGACACCAAAATACTGTGGTCAAGGTACCTGATAGATCTGGAAAGAATACATCAAAGGAATGTTATGTCTCATTTACTGTGAAGTCCTCTCTGATTTGTGAAATACAGAGATGGCTCAGTTTTAACAACACTATAAATTTCTTTTTACTAGTAAATGTCATGATTCCGACAGATGAAACTCTTCAAAAGAACTTTGAGGCATTGTTTACCTTAAAGAATCTTTATTTTGAGTAGCATAACATCAGCACTGCATAAGCGAAGCAAAAAACTGAATTCCCCTTCCCTGAGCACATAGTATCAAAGCACAATTCTCTCCTCCAATTAACAGTTATAAATCACATTCCCCAATTAGCTTGAAGCGTGGGCTTCATCTCCAGTTCTCCAGCCCGCCAATTCCTTATCAGTTGTGGTTACAATAACATTGTTTCTCATGCTAGGTTTGATGTTGCTATGTCTACCTGGACTCTCGTTCACATTCCCCCTCCCAGCATCATCTAACTCTATGATTATAGAGTTATCCTCAAAAAATGCAGGTAATCAAAGAAGCTATGATCTTACAGCTCCAGATGCATTTGGATAAAACTGACCATTCCACCTGGGGCTTTATCGGCCTATGACACTCAATCTATTTTGGTTCTCTGGGCAAATGAGCTATGCCAGAAACTTGAATTTGGGAGACCTAATTCTCCTTCCTCAGTTATTTTCAGTTTATTGACCATGTATCATTCTGGGCCATCAGTTGGAGTTGGGCTTTGAAGGCACAATGATTACAGTCTTTCCTATTGGAATATAACCAGATAGATATCCTCATAGATATACCCAGGTAGATATCCTCATAGATTACTATATGATTAGATCATTGATGCTGGGGCAGGTGAGCAAACTGTGGAAATTGACTGGCACCATAAAGAGTAAGTTGAATTGTGGGAGTTAGTTGCCCAAAAAACCCTCAGGAGTAGTGCTGGTGGAAATTTATTTGTTATAAGCTGCTTTGGGCTGATGGACGTACCTATTCCGAAGGGCAGAAACTCTTCCCGTTCAATGAACTTCCCATCCTTATCTAAAAAGTGATTTGGGTTGAATTCTTCAGGTGTCTCCCATTGTTCAGGATCAAAAAGAACAGAGTGCAGGTCTGGGAAAATAAAGCTTCCCTGTAAAAATAGAGATGACTAAACAGAGGAGTTTCATAAGGGAAACAGGCAAAATAGTTCAAATGAATAAAGCATTTGGTTTTAGCTTGCCTTTATGGACCCCTATTTGTTCATTTCCTAAACAGATTCTGAGAACTAGATTCTCCCCTCCCTTCTCTCCCCTTCCTTCCATTTAAACAGAGATCTGGGTGCATATTTATCACTTCAAGAAATGGACAAAGAAACATGGTCAGGCATGAATACAATTTGGAACTTAAGTTCAGCCTTAATCTCTTACCATCTTCCTAGGATAAATAGAAAACATTTAAGGTTGTAACTTTAAAATCTGATTTATGGATTTAAACCCATAATTCATCCTCCAAAAAGTTTGCTATTCTTGCCCATCCATTTCTGCATGACTACATTGGCAGTTCCTTATCCAAGTGCCGTATTTTGCTTTTCCTTTCATGTTGGATCAGTGGAATGCAGCCTGAATACATTTCTCACCTTTGGAATAAGGTAACCCCTCATCTTCACATCCTTTGTGCTTTGCCTGGGAACCCCAAATAGCAAGATATACTTTACACGCTGCATTTCATGAATCACGGCATTGGTGTAGGGCAGCTTCTTCCGATCCTGATAGGAAATTGACCCCGATAAGCCAAACACATCTTCAATCTCCTTCTGGACTTTCTCTAGAAAAAAAAAAAGGTGGAAATCGAAGCTGGGTTTCATTTTCTATTTTGCTTCACTTCATTATGATCATCGTCATCATCGTCATCATCATCATCATCATCATCATCATCATCATCATCATCATCATCATCATCATTATTATTTTCCAGTTTCAATCCTTGGTGATACTTTAAGAGGTGGAATAGCCATCCTTCTTTTGAGAATCATGAAGGAGTGCATATGTAAAATCTCTGACTCTTCTTCAGTCAAGTCAGTCTCCAGAATTCAATCCCAATCAATTTGGAAATCTGATTCCATTAAAAAAAAAATGTACCACCATTGTCTAGAAAATAATATGGATCCAATATTATTTCTCCTAACTTTTTATACTCTACTCTAATTGGGTCTTTTGTATGCAGTTTAGACTGAAACTAAGCACCAAAACTAAAAACCTTGGTAGATTTCTGCATTTACACTGGGTTAAATGTTTCAGATTTGTACTGATCTTTAGTTTTTAGTTCCTCACTCAATATTTTATTAAGGATATCAAAGAAGGATCTCCTTATGTAATGTCTATGCTTTCCTTTCATCCCGCTAAACTCGTGTTCATAATTTTTGGTTCAGGAATCCATATAGGAAAATTATTATGAAGAATAGATTCAGTTCATCATTCAATACCCTTTAATATTTCAAATACCTTCAAATAATTTCTCTGGGTTTTAGAACCTGAGATTGGCCCTTTGTTCCCACTGCGCAGATTTCGCTCACCTTGGATATCGGGATGATTTGTCAAGAGAAGGAGTGCCCACTTCAGAGTAGCAAAGCTTGTCTCTGTCCCAGCAGCAAAAAAATCAAAAATACACTGAGCCAGGTTCTCTTCATTGTAGGTAGACTTGGGATCATTCCTGCTCTGATGTTTAAAATGGAAAATGAAAATTACAATGAATTCTACGCAGCTTTCCTTGGGTCATTTTTTTTTCTGTTCTGGGTCAGAAAAATTCACAAACAAGATTGCCTGTGTGCATTCTAATGGAAAGAAATGCCATCTGGGAAAAAAATGTGGGCACTATTTTTCTTTGAATCACTTTGTGGTCCTGTTTCTTTTCTCTTCTTTGGAAGTATTAGAGCTTTTAACCATGTTTATGAAATACTGGATAAACTCTTTCAGGACTTTTTTTACTTCAACTTTTATTCTCCTATTAAGATACTGGGTTTGTTCAGCGGAAGATTGGCAGGTCACAAATAAAATATTTCACAGAACAAGAAAAGAAGCAGAATAGAATATTTTGTCTAAAGGATAAGAGCAGAAAAATCGTCTAAAGGATAAGAGCAGAAAAACAAAGGAAGAAAGCAACCTCAGTCTTTCCTCCCCTAAAATAACCTGCAGACAAAGCTTAAGGAAACTAAGTTCCATTCATAAAACAATGTCTACATTCTAAAATCGGACTTGGCTAAAGCAATCTCTAAATAGATGGCAGAATATACCAGGAGCTCAAACTAACTATGGAAACGAGATTAAATCAGTGATGGGCTGTCTGCTAAAATGAAGCAAGGCTATGACATGCACTTGAAAGAAAATTGGGATGCTTGTAATTGTGGAGTCTGTCTGGCAAGAACAAAAAATGTTTATTCACAGAGAATATGCACGTGTAACACTTGCATCCATTCTAGATGGTTAGAGGACAATGACAAAGAGTTAGACATCCTGCATACCTCAGGTAGAAGTTAGGAATAGGGATGTCCTGGAGCAAATACAATGTGTATGATATAACTCCTTGATAATTCATTAGCCAAGGTTTAGGAATAGGGATGACTAGAGACCAATAGGATGATGGTTAGATCATTACTAAAATGTTTATCAGATGATTAGTTTTATACATCCTACCTTATTCCACCTTCTGCCTTAGTGAAAATGTATAAAGCTTTCTTAATTCTATTGTTCAAGGTTCCATGACATTTTCTAGCCAGGACCCCTTTTCTTGGAGCGCTTCAATACAAGGAAACGATACCTGTACTTCATCTCTGGTGTTCTTCATAGGATTCGGCACAGGCTCAGACCCGAATTGGGGACAACATCAGGAAAACAAAACACTTGTTTTTCATTTTCCCTTTGCCCTTAAGGTGAGTCATGACCCCACATGCCACAATAGAAAATCTTGCAGTGACAATTAAAATATTATATCCAGCCTAAAGAACATAGAAAGAACACATTTTCACACAAATCCCAAAACAACAACTAGAAAAAACTCAGAAACATATAAAACCTAGCTAACTCATAACCCCAATTTCCAAGCTGCCCCAGAAATGTTTGCTGTTGTCACTGCCGTTACTGGGCCAATAAATCTCCTTTCCAACTGCAGCCTGCCACAATTTTTTCCTTTTCCTGGATTTCTCTACCGGCTTGGAATAAGACGTGGACCGGATTTAACCTCCAAGAGAAGCAACCTGAATTTACCATGAGCTATATTCAGAATGGAAGCTGAATGAAAAAGAAAAAAAAAATCTAGGAAGAAGGAAGACAGAATCAGTATTTCCTTCTATTTACCTACAGCAAGGAGTGTGACGATTCCTTTCTCATGTATTGAGCTACAATAAAACTATACCTGTTATGTCCTGGGCCTGCTGAGTCATTCAGCAGGTGAAGGAGGCTGCAGAGAGGCCCGGGCAGACCACGTGAATGCCTGAGACCAGACAGGCTGTCTCCCGCCTTTCGCGCATGCGCAAGGCGGGAGAAATGCCTTGCATTGATTGGCTGACACTGTCCCTGCAAAGGGGTATAAGAGCAATCCGCGCCATTTTGTTTTTGGTTCTGTTGTGAATGGAATAAAGACAAGACTGTTTGTTACTCCTGCTCGTCTCAATGCCTTTTACTTGAAAACAGAACAATACCTTTTCCATCTGAAGAAGATAGTAATCAGTGAAATCCTGTGGCTCGTGCAAAGACTGATATTCCTTGTGTTTCTCTATTTCCTGCTTTGCAAAGGTAAGGATCAAATCCACAGAAGCCAGGGCCTTCTTGTGAGGGCCTGGGAGGTAGTTCATTAACCATGGGAGCAAATAATATATCTAATAGAAAGAGGAGGAAAAATATTACCAACACTTTAAAACATGGTATCAGATCCCCAAAGCCCCCCTCCTAAAAATCCCAACTTCTACATAGCAGGTAATGTTAGAGGCAGGTTGATTATTATAAAGCTATTACAGAGTTGTTTTATTTTTTTAGTGGAGCCTTTTTAAATGTGTTTATCTGTGACAAGCAACTTGTGTGCCATGGTTCCGACAGATGAAACTTTTCTTCAAAGAACTTCGAGGCATTGTTTACATTAAAGAATCTTTATTAGAGAAGCATAGTGTCAGCACTAACATCATCAAAGCCAAAAACCGAATTCCCCTCCCCTGAGCACATAGTATCAAAGCACAATTCCCTCCTCCAACTAACAGTCATAAATCACATTCTCCAATGTAGTCATAAATCCAATTCTCCAATGCTTTCCCTGCAGTTCTCCAGCCCACCAATTCTTATCATCTCTTATTTCAATAACCTTGGTTCACGCACCAGGTCCAGTATGGTTATGTTTAGCTAAACTCTCATGCACATTCCTCCCCCCAGCATCATCTAACTCTGATTTTCCCAGTGTACTAGTTTGTGATATAGTATCATTGACTTAGCACTACAAGATAGTATTTTGGATCAAAAATGACTATCCCTTCGGGGCCTATCAATAGTTTGTCTAGTTGTTTTGGTGATTGCATGGGCAAAAAACATAGGGCACAATATAGAATTAGAAGATTGGGAAAGAATTTGGAACAAAAATTACACCATAACTAAATCTGCTGCATATAAGGAAAATCAGTATAAAATGCTATACCGCTGGCACTTAGCCCCAGCAAACTTGGTGAAAATGTACCCGAATCAAAGCCCAAAATGTTGGAAATGTAACCATCATCAAGGTACCTTCTTTCATGCTTGGTGGTCGTGTCCCGAAGTGAAAAAATACTGGACTAAGATACAAGGGTGGCTACACGAGCTAACAAAATGTCAAATAGAACTAAACCCGGAAACATTTCTCCTGGGAATACTTAAAAAAAAATGTGATAGGAAAATATTCTACACATATTAACTGTGGCAAGAATTATGTTCGCGCAATACTGGAAAGAACACAATATACCACCAGAGGGATTGATCATTCAGAAGATATATAAATGTGCCAAAATGGATAAACTCACTTCAGAACTAAAAGAAAAAGACGATTCAGAATTTTACACTGTTTGGGAAAAATGGTATAAATGGATAGATAATAGAAAACATAATTTGTTTGGGGGGCATTGTCTCTTTAGTAGAAAATATAACTCACCGTATGATAAAAGCCACCAGTGAAATTAAAAAAATAATTAAGAGCTTGAGTTAGTTTCTGGAAGTTTTCATCTTCAGGAGCAAACTGATGTCCACAATTCAAAGCACATATGACATTACAAACTGCATTTAGTACCAGAAGTGACGGGTCAAATGGCTGTCCTGCAAATGAAAGTATTTTATAGTGAATTCAGATTCTCCTGCTAACCTGTTAATATTAAAGAACAGGACTTTTAAGGTGATGTAATAGATTGTGAGAATGACCTTGGAAGACAGATAGGAGAAGAAGCACTGCCTAGGGAATGTTCAGGAGGCCACAACTGAATAACAGAAACTTTGAAAGGATCCCATCAACTTATCAGGCAGTAAAAAGAAACTGTGGGAGATTTGTACTTTCAAACTTGCAAGAGTCTGCTAACGTAGAAGTAGAGTCTGTTCATCTTGTTATGTCCCCTGTCTAATAAACTTGGGACACTGATGAAGGAAGAGAATTGGGAACTTTATCAGTTTTTAAAAATCAAATCAAATAGACTTCCGATTCCGGTACGCGGCGACGCCGGTTGCGTCTGGGGACTTGTCTCCAGCCCGGCCGGGTTTTCTTCGTTGGTAGACCCCCCACTGGGTCGAAAGTTGCCCTGGAGGGGCAACCACTGAGAAGGAGGCTTGCTGGTGGCTGTGGGAGAGCAGCAGCTTCTCCCGTGGCTCCAGCTATTTCCTTAGGGCCGACGGAGCAACAATCGTCCTGCAAGATGGCTGATCATCCTGCTGCACCAGCTGAAGTCACAATTACAGCTAAGCGATATTAGACCCACTGCGGAGGATCTGGGTGAGACCCCTTTAGTCCCTCTCTTTCCCTTACTTGGTCTTTTTTGCCTGAAAAAACTTGGGTTGGAATTATTTCCCTGTCTGGAAAGAGCGGCTTCTGTATGTGTGGGAAGAGAGGCGTTAAAACTTCTTAAAGACTATACTTTATTTTTACTCATTTTGGGATACAGAAAAAACACACACGCTTTTTTGAATTTTATTAAGAACTAATATTGGAAGAATATTTCTTTCTCCACTCTTTCCTTTAAAAGAGAGAAAAAAGGAAAAAAATGGTGTCTGGAAAAGTTTCTTTTTTATTTACTGAGGACATCTAGTGGTGAAAAATTAATATTGCAACTATTTCTTGGATAAAAACGTGACCTTCAAAATATTCCTGGAAGAGATAAGCTGGAGCAGCTGTGGGAACTGAGGGGGTGGACAATGTTTAACTATAGCCCTCATTAAAATAATAATAATAATAATAACAACAACAACAACAACAACAACAACAATAATAATAATAATAATAATAATAATAATAATAATAATAATAATAATAATAAAGAAAATACTTTCTTTGACTACTTTTAAAATGGAGAAACTCCACTCTCATTTAAATTGTAAGCTTATACTGGAAAAGATTTATGAGGTTTCTGAAGAAATATGTGCTATAAGGAAAAGGATTACTACAGAACGAAAAGTTGATGCCACCCGAAACTTTAAAACTGATCTTCAGACTACATCTGTTTATGCTATAAACCAAAATATACCAGAAGAGGAACTAAAGGAAATTAAAGAGGAATCCGTTACAATGAAAGAGATCACCACAGAACTAACAATCAGAAATTCTTCTTCAAATTTTAAAAGTGATGTTCAGAATACATCTGTCTACTCTACAAACCAAAATACACTACAAGATGACTTCATTGAAGATATAGAGGAGCTTATTTCATCCTACAAGCATCTTATCTATATTTGTGAGGACCAGAAAAAACAAAGATGGAAATTTGAAATCTAAACGACAGGAAGCTCATTACTGCCTCAAATAATATCACAAGCTACAAAGAGAGATTTACCGGTTGGAAGGGAAGCGTTGTTGTGGAAACCTGCCTGGCAGAAAAAAAAGCCCAGAATAAGACTGAAAAAAGAAATTTAAAATTATATATATTGGATATAAGGCATTTTAGAACTATGGACTGAGTTAAGGATTAGGTTTCGAAATAGAAATAAGAAAAAATGGGTGATTAATGTATGAAAAGTATTATATAATGGAATGAAGAAAAATGAAGAGATGTTTTAGATCGGGATTGAATTAATAGTTAATGGAATGTGATTTTAATAAGATGATGCGTTCGCTTTGATAATATGGATGATAGTAGGTTTGATAACTAATTGGATGAAAATAGACCCTTATCCAAGGGACTCAAATGATTTAAGGTTGTTATAACTTTGTTAAAAAAAATTGATGGATTGATGGATGAGATAAGTATAGGATAGATTAATGTTTATTTTAACTGGGAAAGATTTGTGGAAGAAATAAATAAGATCTATGATGAAATTAAAGAATTAGGACATATTTAGAAGAGATACCTGAACTGATAATGTGTGTATTTGAAGTTAAATTTGATTATGGTTTTGTAATTGCATAAAGATTTAAAACAGGTTTAGGATTAATAGAAATTTAAGGTAGAAATAGTTTAAATAGTTTAAATATATAAGCTATTTGAGGGAAATAAAGAGGGAGTATGGGGTGCATTGATTGAATTACTTATGTATGTTCTGTTTTTGGATTTTTAATTACCCCAGCCCCACGGTGTGTCTTGAGCACTTTGTAATAATTAAAAAAACCAATAAAATCTGTTTTTAAAAAATCAAATCAAATAAATATGTTTTTATTTGAAATAATCAGAATGAAAAATATTTCTGCACTCAGGGGCTTGAGCCATAATATTACTCCAAATCACAGACCTTTTTTTTGTCTAAAGATCTCCACCAATGTCTGAACTGTGCCTTCTATTTGATGCTCAATGCTTTTCTTCCCCAGGCCCAGCTTCCGCAGAGAAGTGATGGCAATGTGTCGCTGCTGTTTCCAGGTGTGGCCATTAGAAAGAAGAATTCCTGAGGGCATCAGCAGAGAGTGATAAATGATTCTTAAAAAAGGATTAGGATTAGTTATGCCAAACATCTCTTGGCTGGAAATACCAAACATTTGTAACATGCGGCCAATTTGTACGTTTCTGTCCATATTATTTTTTCTTTAAAAATATTTATTCATTATGGAATTCATATGGACATTGGGAGATATATGTGGCATGGGGACAGTGTTTGCCAACCTATATCTTATATAATGGAAAGCAAAAGCTTCTAAAATAATTGTTGAGTGCCAGGAAAATCAGGAGATCCAGACAGTTCAAATGGGTATAAAAAATTATTGTAAGCTTGAGCTCTCTACACGAATCTGAACTCCTAACAGCCAAGGAAAATTAGTGGGAGATAGAAGTAGAAAGAATTCAAGGTGGGCTTGACTTAGATCTCTTCTGAGCATGAAGGGACTCATGACTCATGAAGGGACTCACATGTTTGACCCCTCCCTTGGGCTCAGCTTGGTCATCTCCTACATTACCCATCCCTCCATCTTGCCCCTCTCCTGTACCATGTATTTTCTATGCTGTTTTCCTCTTCATGCATTGTCCTGCAAAGTCTGTTCTCATGGGAACTTGACAAGGGTGGAAGGGAGGCAGTCTCAAAGGAATCCTCCTCCCCCTCTTCTGAAGGAGCTAGTGAGTGGCAGTGACACTGACCAGTTTTCTTGGCGGTAGATACAGTAGCACCTCAAGTACGGGTGTAGGAGCTGATTAGTTTTTTCAGCTTCCCCATTTGTGGCAGGGTGGTGAGGTGAGGAGAAGTTGCCTTTGACATTTAGTAGGTGGAAAAGTGCTTTCCAAAATCTAGATTGGAATTGTGTGCCTCTGTCTGACACGAGTGCTGACAGCATGCCACGGTAATGAAAGACATGAACTAGAAAAAGTTGGGCTATGTCTTTGGCAAACACACACACACACACACACACATATTTCAGCACTTGGTGTTGAAAACCAAAATATGATGAAGTTGATTACAACAATTCTATGCATCATGTTACCACAAAATGGAAAAGTTTGATGATAACTTAGGTTCAATTTCTCACTATTTGCACTTACCCCTTTCTTTCCCTAAAATATCAAAGAAAGGATCATTTGGTCGATCAGCGAACTCTTCACGGAAGCTGGTCATTCCTTCTTTCACAGTTTTGAATCCAGACAGCACAACTGCAAGGTAAGGTCCAAGCCACATGGAGTGTACATTTCCATATCGTTTTACATGCTATCAAGTGAATCAAAGATGAGCTACATTACAATCAAATAAACAAATTATTTACATATGATTTGACACCTACAGTCTTTCCTAAAACCTAAATTTTAGCATGTTTCACTGTAGGTAATTCTCAACTCTTTAGAAACCTATTTTTTCTAAGATTCCTGCCAAGAACGTCTTATATTCTTTTCTTTATTTTCCTGGGATGTTCCTTTTCCTATGTTTCTGCTTGAAATCCACCATCTGCCATCTGTTTGTTCCCTTCCTCTGATGGGTTACAACCTGAATTAAGATTGACTACAAGAACAGCAGTATCTCCATACATACTATTGGGAAAGTAGTTTTTTAAAAAATGACCAACTTCCTTAAGAAATATGATGTATGCAAATATTATGAAGGAAAACTGTAAGTCAATAGTTGCCCAAAATAAAAAAGAATCTAGTAACCCCCTTTCAGACTATAGGGAGCCTTACAACATTCTCTGGAGAAAGAGGCCATCTTCAATAGAGGACAAATGCACCCTGGTGAACCTGCATTGCTCTTGGTGCTACCATTTACAGTTTGCTCACCAGGAGCCAGGAAAGTGTGACAGAGCCAATTTTTCTGGTTCCAGAGAAAGATAAAAAATCTGAAGTAAAGAATGTACTTGTGTTTCTTGGAAGACAGTCATGAACAACATTCCCAAGTCATAAATTGTTCTCCCCTCCCCCCCTCTTTTTGTTCTGCTCTGTGTAATTGTTGCTTGGAATTGCATTAGTTTAAGTAAAAGCCTGCTAGTACTTCCTTCCAAGGATACAATCTTGATGTTCATCTGTTATTCTAGGATCCCAAAATAATTTTACAGTTCAAAGTTCTAAAAATTCAGCCCCATTACTTCACATCCTGCTCTGTGAAATGTTGGTCAGCAGGTCTCCGCTTGGATATTCTTGCATAATGACAAAAATAACTAATCAAATGTAATCACTATTAATTAGATTAATTGTATTCCTCATTGTGTAAGAATATTTTAGACATGAATTTGTCCATACATTTGGTACAAAGAAAACAATTTAGAATTATCATATTTATTACTGGTTAATTATTTAGAATGAAATACCTTAAGGTAATAATCTTCATGAAGCCAAAACCCATCAGTCCACACGGTCCCAATGAGAGGTAGAGCCAAAGGACCAGGAGGCAAATGTCTTCGGGTCCAGAGTTGTTTCAGGAAGAACAGAATCAGCAGAGCAAGCAGCAAAACAAACAGGAATATCCCTATTGCTATCATTGTCCTGCTGGTTGTTTTCCTTTGATGCTCTCTAGTCGATCTGGAGGTGGTTGTTTCCTTTTAGCTGAAGTTTTTTGCTTTTCTTCCTGTTTTACATACTATGTTAATTGGAAACAAATAGCAACCTGTCTTTTGATTCTTTGTATACTGCTGGTATTTTGTCAGCAAGTTGCTATTATATTAAACAGGTTAATATAATCTGACCATGTGTTATTCAAATGGTAGAGGAGGAGATTTTTTTTTTCAAAACCACGGGCTGTGTAATCCAATATGTCCCTAAAGTAATACTATGCCAGAATTACTTAAAAACTACTTAAGAATCACGGTGTAGCACATGTTCATGAAATTTATCTGAATAAAAAGAAGATATCAATGCTGCTAACATCGGATGTTTCTGCATTGACAACAAATGGAGATGTAGCCATCTTTTACCTTTTGCTTTTAGAGTTAGATTATGCTGGGAGAGGGGATGTGAACATAATAACACTAGACCTAGTGTGAGAAGCAAGGTTATTGTAACCAGAGCTAATAAGGACTTGGCGGGCTGAAGAACTGGAAAGGGGGCCTGCGCTTCAAGTTAATTGGGGAATGTGATTTATGACTGTTAATTGAAGGAGGGAATTGTGCTTTGATACTATGTGCTCAGGGGAGGGGAATTCAGTTTTTGGCTTCGATTATGTTAGTGCCGATGTTGTGATTCTTGAATAAAGATTCTTTAAGGTAAACAATGCCTCAAAGTTCTTTGAAGAGTTTCATCTGTCGGAACCATGACAGGAGAATGTTTTGGATCACAAAAATATTATCTAGTGGTCCATTATTATGTTTCATACACACATTTGGAAGCCCATCATCAGGATATTATCATGGAAAAGAAAATTTCACTCAGTTTCCCTTGCCAATTATGAAATGTCTTAATGAGGGCATCACACTGTTTGAGAAATATCTCTAGATCTGTCCTGCCTCCAGTAGCTCTTCTTGGTTATGTGCTTAATCCAAATATTAAATTACAGGGAGAAAATGATAAGTACTTTCACAATACCTACTTGTCAATTATGTCATCAATCCAGCTGTCTAATCCAGGGACACATTGTTAAAGCGTTGGCAGGGAGAATTGCCCAACTCTGAATTATTATTAAACCCAATAGAAATCAGACCTAGCTATTCTTTATGATACTGTGTTTTATATGGTGTCCCAGTATTTTTTAATTCTTTTTACTCTTTACAATCAAATTAGCCTTGATGTGTTTCTTTCTGAACACAAGCTGAGAGACGAATCTTTGTAAGATTTTCTTTTCTTTGAAACTCGCGTCTGTCCTTGTTCCTGGGCTCCAGATGTTTTCTTTTTCCCCTCGTTATCTGTGTGGCAGAGATGATAAACATTCTAAATTTGGCCTGTCTGAATTTTGAACATAAATACTGACTTTCAGAACTGTATTGTGGATTTATTTTTTTGTAGAAGAAACATATGGAACACTTTGGATTATAAATCTTGATTGATAAACAACCTTCAATGGTTCTCTTTTCTCCTGGACAGAAAGAATATATTTCTTATTGGACAGAAAATTTTGAATTTTACTTATATCTGCTTAGGGGAGACTCAGGATTGGACAGTTGGTTGGATAAATCTATAAAGGCTACTTATAAAAAAAATAAATAAAATGGATGTTTCATACTCAGCATTAAATAGTGAAACACCATCTTTAACATCTGTTCCCAGTAGCCTTAACTTGCCATAACACCAGTAAAATACTGATGAAACACAGAAAGAAATCCCATGTTTAAATTAATACAAAAAAAACCCCCCAATTACTATAGCTTGGGAGCAGGTTAATAAAAACACAAAGGAGATAAAAGAACAATTTTCTAATTTAAATCTACAAACTCAGAAGACAACTACAGAGAAGGAACCAGCAACCCAGAAAATAGAAGGAAAGCTAGAGAATGCTGACACAAACATTGATGATATAAAGGAAGAAACTAATGAGCACATTCAGATAAAGGAAAACTCAGAAGATACAACAATAATATTGGAAACAGAGTCTTCCGGCTGTGACGTCATCGTGGAGTGGGTGAAGGAATAGATCTCTGTTCCTAAATCCCGGGAAATCTTCGCTAAGAGCCCAGAAAGGGCTTTGCCGATCCTGGAGAGATTGGTAAACTAAAGAGGAAGCTTCAGAGAAGCCGGGTGGAACGCAAACATCCGAGCTAACAGGAGCAGCACTCTTAAAATTGGCGGAGAAGAAGCCGGTCTTTAAGGCCGGCCTGGAGCGATGGTGACAGTCTGAGAGGGAAGCGAAAAGTGGAACTGACAGCTTCGTACGGGAGACGAGGAAAACCCCTGAAGGAGGTGAGGAACATTTGGCTGAGAGAAGGCGCAGAAAAAGCAGAGCAATAAGGAGAGAGACATAGCGGCAACTGAATTGGAATAGCGCGGAGAAGGGAGCGATAGAGCAGAAAAAGAACAGCGTGAAGAA
>NW_015387344.1:91948-108676 GCF_001527695.2 Protobothrops mucrosquamatus | reverse complement strand
AAAAAAATAATAATATTGGAAACAGAAAAGACATTTTATAAACCAAAGTTTCAGAACATACTGGATGACAAGGAAGGAGAGCTGATGGAATGGAAGATAAAGTCGTTAACAGAACTGTGGGGAACTGGAGAAGGAGGGAGGCGGTTTAATGAATATCAACAGGCTAGCTCTTCCAAAAACACTTTAACAAAATTGTTTCTCTTGTTCCAAATAATATATACAAAAATAGAGGAAGAATTATTTGATGATCCAAATGCATTGACTTGGAAAGTTAGTTTGCAAAGAAAGAAAGCTAGAGTAAGATTGAAGGAAACAGAAGCTTTGACCTATTAGAGGGGATGCTATATTATTAATTAGAGGTTTGAATATGGTTAAGAATAGATTGTTAGAAAAAGAAGTACTATTATAACTAGATAGTTAGGATTTGTAATCAGAATATTATATCTTGGCATGAAAAGGAAAATAAGAATATGTTAAGAACTTTGAATAGGATGCTTTTGGTTGCCGAAATATAACTTATTTTGAAACTAGAAATGATTGGGATACTTTGAACATGGATGGGAAATTAAAATTGAAAAAAGCAAAAATAGAATAGTGGAAATTGAGTGCAAATGCAATTAAGATATGCTTTGGCTAGAAAAGATATTTTAAACTGATATTATTGATATTTTTAGAAAAATGTAACAAATGATATGCAATTGTATGTTTACTAACAATAATAAGAATTGTATTTGCTTAACGCGGAAAAATTGTTATTACCAGAAGAAAGGAAGTACTGGCGGGTTTACTATTGGACTTAGTTGGAAGAAGCCTATATGTACCACAGAATTACTAATGGACTCAGTCATCACATTGTCTATTGTGCATTTGTTTGTAAAAATAGAAAATTAATAAAACATTTCTTAAAAAAACCCATCTAGTTTGAATATGATTGGACAATCCTGGGCAATGGGTGGAGTGGATCCTGGAAAGGGAGAATTATGCTGGAGAATTTGGTGCACGAACCTTAGATCTGACTTTGCCTTACTTACTATATTTGACCTGTAGTAAAATGGAGTTGTGGATCATTCTTGCTTAAGGTTCAAGTCGAGGCAGGTTTGACAGGTTGAATAGGTTTCAATGTTGAGTAAAAATTGATCATACTGAATATCTATTAGTTTTATGCTTTCTATGGTGTTTAAGTTTAAGAATGTGTGGGAATAGTACACAGTTTGTAAGGGTGTAGATGCATTGTCACTTTTACAAAAGGGGCTTCACAATAACACGTAGCAACACGTCTTTTGATACTTTGTATAGTACTGGTATTTTGTTAGCAAGTTGTTCTTATATTACGTTACATTAATGAGATTACCTCTGACTATGTGTCACTCAAATAATAGGAAGAGATTTTTTTTTTTAAAAAAAGAAACAAAAACCGAGGGCTGTATAACCCAATAGGCCTGTAGAAGATAACCAGGCTCAGCCCAAGCGAGAGATCAAATGCATAATCAGTCATGAGTTCCTTCGTGCCCACAAGAGATCTAAGCCCAGCCATCCTTGAATTCCTGTGATTCTTACCTACTGCTAATTTGCTTTGGCTGTTAGAAGTTCAGATTCTTGTAGAGGATTAAGCTTCAAATAAAACTATATAACCATTTGAACTGCCTGGATCTTCTGATTTCGATGGTGCTTGACAGTGTCCCTAATAAGATACTATGCCAGAATTATTAAAATATCATGGTACATTATATGTCCATAAAGTCTATCTAAATAGAAAGGAGAATCTTGTGGCCCACAAGAGATATTATCTAGTCCAGGATTGTGTATCGTGCATACACTTGTAAGTCCATCATCAGGACATTATTATGGAAAAGAAAATCTCACTTAGTTTCCTTTTCCAATGATGGAATGTCTTCATGGGAGCATCATGATGTTGGAGGACCATCTCTGGATCTGTGTTGCCTTTTAAAATTAAAACAAATTGCTAATAAGGAAGGGTTGTTGTACTAGATTCTGCAATAGCTCTTACTAATTAAAAGGTTGTGTAATTAATCCAAGCATCAAAGTATATGTAGATAATAATAAAGTCTTAGCAATATCTGTCTAACAATTGGATCACCACCCCAGCTGTGTAACCCATGGCCAAATCTGAAAATGATTAGGCTGTAATTACAGAAGGATATTGATGAAAGAGATATTTGGATCAAGTCCAGGTTCAGCCCTAAGTATGAGGTAAAAAGTGCATTGCTTGCTCTTGTGGATGTTCTGCCCTGGGATGTGGATGGATTTCACACCCTTTCTTCTTTGTCTGCCAATTCTGTCAGCAGCATTTCATACCTTCTAGCAGAGTATCATTTTAGACTATCTGTGAAGTTTACTCTGGCTGGTTAACATGGAGCCTATGGGGGAAATTTAAAAAACATGAAAAGTAATATGTTTTATTGGCACCAAAAAGGAAACAAAGCTAAAGAGTAACAAGCTTAATACTACTACTAATAATAATAATACTAATACCAATATTAATAATACCAATACTAATGCTGCTGCTGCTGCTGCTACTACTACTATTACTATTACTACTACTACTACTACTACTACTANTGAATGTGGCATGGATTGACTACAAAAAGGCATTTGACTCTCTGCCACATGACTGGATAATCAAGTGCCTAGAAATAACAGGAGTCAGTAGAAACATCAGAAAATTTATGGAAAGATCGATGGCACAATGGAAAACACAGTTGCAGGTCAATGGTGAGAGACTGGGAGAGGTTAACATCAAGAGAGGAATATTTCAAGGAGATTCATTATCACCACTACTATTTGTTATTGCACTGTTTCCTCTGTAAACAATACTGAATAACTCAGGACATGGCTATCAAACAGCAAAAACATCTGCCAGACTATCCCACCTCCTTTACATGGATGATCTGAAGCTGTATGGAAAAACATCATCTGAAATAGAATCGCTGCTCAACACTGTCCATATATATAGCCAAGATATTGCAATGGAGTTTGGCTTGGACAAATGTGCCACACTTACTATCAAACAAGGAAAAATAGTGAAAACTGAAGGAATCAAGATGCCCCATGAAAATAACATTAAGAGTCTGGATGAGAAAGATTACTACAAATACTTAGGTATCCTTCACGTTGACAACATCAAGTACACTGAAATCAAGAAAAAGATTAGAGGTGAATACATCAAGAGAATGAAGAAGATCTTAAAGTCCAAACTCAATGGAGGAAATACCATGAAGGCAATCAACACCTGGGCAATTCCAGTCAATAGATACACAGCTGGAATAGTGGACTGGACTCAAGCAGAACTAAAAGCAATGGATAGGAAGACCAGAAAAAAATGACAATAAATCATGCCCTTCATCCATGCAGTGACATTGACAGACTCTATCTACCAAAGCAAATAGGTGGGCGTGGAATGCTACAAGTACATCAGATGGTTGAAGAAGAAAAAATGGCTTTGGAAGAATATCTGAAGGACAATGATAAAGATGCACTGAAATTAGTATATCAAGAAGGCTTACTGACTACTGGAGAGACCAAACTGGCCTACAAGAAAGACCAAATGAAGAACAGAATAGAGGCATGGGAAGACAAAGCACTACATGGCCAGTACATTAAAAAAAATACCTGGGAAAGCAGATAATAACAAGATCTGGCAATGGCTAAGAGCAGGAAAATTGAAGAAAGAGACCGAGGTACTAATTCTGGCTGCACAAGACCAAGCCTTAAGGACAAATGCATACAAAGCCAAAATTGAGAAGACAGCAACAGACAGTAAGTGCCGCCTAGAAGCTGAAGAAACAGTGGACCACCTGGTAAGCTGCTGCAAAAAGATCACACAGACTGACTACAAGCAGTGGCATGACAAAGTAGCAACAATAGTGCATTGGAAGATCTGCAAGAAATATCATTTGCCTGTAAGCAAAAACAGCACTAGCTCCATACAAACTATTGGGGAAGTAGTTTTTTTTTTTTTAAAAAATGACCAACTTCCTTGAGAAAGATGACTTATGCAGATATTATGAAGGGGAGCAGAGTTAGTCAATAGTTGCCCAAAATAAAAAAGAATCTAGTAATCCCCCTTCAGACTATAAGGAGCCTTACAACATTCTCTGGAGAAAGAGTCCATCTTCAATAGAGGACAAATGCACCCTGGTGAACCTGCATTGCTCTTGGTGCTACCATTTACAGTTTGTTCACCAGGAGCCAGGAAAGTGTGACAGAGCCAATTTTTCTGGCTCCAGAGAAAAATAGAAAATCTGAAGCAAATAATGTACATGTCTTTCTTGGAGGACAGTCATGAACAACATCCCCAAGTAATAAACTGTTCGCCCCTCCACCTTCTTTTTGTTCTGCTCTGTGTAATTGTTGCTTCCTTCCAAGGATATAATCTTTTTTTATATAAATATTTTATTAATTTTCTAGATTTACAATCAAATAATAAACAATGTGTAGTCTGGGTCCATTAGTAATTCACTGGTATATATTAACTTCTTCACTCTAGATTCAATATTACACCATCTAATGTTTCCTCTCTTCTTCTGGTGATATCTGTTTTCCCACACTAGGCAAATACAATTATTATTATTAATATATATACAATTGGATATCAACATCTTTGTTACATTTTTCTAATAATATCAATAATGTCAGTTTAAGATATCTTTCCTAATCAAAACATATCTTAATTGCATTTGCACTTAATATCCATATATTCAATGTCATGGTTCCGATAGATGAAAACCAGTTAAAAGAACTTCAAGGAAAAAATATCTTCCTTAGATAACATTTTATTTAGGAAACAAAATATCGGCACATACATAGGTGAACCCAGGACTAAAATCCCCTCCTCCTGGTTACAAAGTTACAATTGCATTTCCCACCTCAATTTGCTGTCATTAACCACATTCACCAATTGTTACAAAATGCAGGCTCTCCTCCCAGCTCTCCAGCCTGCGAAAACGTTATCAGCACTGACCTTGGTTCTCACACATATGAATTGTTTTGGCTAACTGAGAACTACACCACCCCACATCTAAAATCTGTAAACTAAAATGTGGCAATGAAGACAAAATGAAAATGGCTTCAGTTTGGTTTGTCACAGTGTTGAAATTCAATCAGTATCCTGTTTTCGCTTTTTTTTAATTTTAATTTCCCATCGGTGTTCAAAATGTCTCTATTGTTTATAATTTCAAAGTAAGTTATATTTGGGTAACCAAAAGCTTCCCATATTCAAACTTCTTAGCATTTTCCTGTTTCCCTTCTCATACCAAAATCTGATATTCTAATTGCAAATCTTATTTTTCTAGTTGTCAGCATTGCGACAACTGAGAAACTGTAGCCATTTTCATCTTTTGCTTTCATTGTGGTTTTTTTCTGTTGTTTGGTAGTTCAGATGAGGAAGGAGGGGGAAGAGGGAATACTTGAGTTTTTAAAATTATGGTTTAGTTAGCCATAATAGTTGCAGCTATATAAGCATCAAGGTCAATTCTAGATAAAGTTTTGGCTGTCTGAAAAGTTGGGAGGAGAGCCCGCATTTTAGATTAATTAGTGAATGTGATTTATGACAGTATTTCTGGGTGAAAATTGCAACTTGTTACTTTGTAGCAGGGGGAAGGAAACTTTAGTCTTGAGTTCAACTATGTAAGTGCCAATACTTTGTTTCTTGAATAAAATGTTCTTTAAGGAAGAAATCTTTGCCTTGAAGTTCTTTTAAATGGTTTCATCTATCAGAACCATGACACTAGTTATGATAATATTTCTATTTATAACAATTATCTATTCTCCACCATATTCAAACATCTAATTAATAATATAATATCCCATCTAATAGGTCAAAACCTCTATTTTCTTCAGTCTTACTGTAGCTTTCTTCCTTTGCCAACTAAATTTCCAAGTCAATGCATTTGAGTCCTCAAATAGTTCTTCCTCTATTTTTTCAGTCCATTGGTATTCATTAAACAGCCTCCCTCCTTCTCCAGTTCCCCACAGTTCTCCTAACAGCTCTATCTTCCATTCGATCAGTTCTTCTTCCTTTTCCTCAAGTGTGTTTTGAGATCTTAATTGGTAAGATCTTTTCCATTTCCAATATTATTTCTACATCTTGTAGTTCCTCAATTGTCTGAGTCTGTCTGTTAGTTCCTTCGTTTAGGTCAGTGATGGCCAACCTTTTAGAGACCGAGTGCCCAAACTGCAACCCAAAACCCACTTATGCATCGTCGAGTGCCAGGTGGATATGGCCCATTGGGTGGGCGTGGCTGCGGTGGTAACAGCAGACTAGATGGGACTAAAAAATTCAATCAATCAATTCCAACTTTGCAAGATCTTTTTTTTCCCGCAAGAAGTTGGAATTGACTGATTGAACCTTTTTTTTTTTTTTTTGCACACGGAGGCGGAGGCCTAAAGCAAAAAGGTTTTATAAAACCCAGCTGAAGGCTTAGGACTGGGGTGACGACGTGCGTGCCCACAGAGAGGGCTCTGAGTGCCGCCTCTGGCACCCGTGCCATAGGTTCGCCACCACTGGTTTAGGTCCTCCATCTTTGGATCTGCTTCCTTAAGTTTTCCTTCTATTTTCTGGATTGCTAGTTCCTTCTTTGTAGTCATTTTCTGGGTTTGTAATTTGGATTAAAAAAATATTCTTTTATCTCCTTTGTGTTATTTCTGGTCTCATCATGGGCTAAGGCAATTGTCTCTTGTATTGATTTCAACATGGAAAGAATTTCTTTCTGAGCTTCATCAGTATTTTCTTGATGGTATGTCAAGCTGAAGACTTTGGGGACAGGTTTTAGAGATGATTTTTTACCATTTAAAGCTGAATATGGGACATCCATTTTATTTTTTTGTAGGCAATCTTTATAGTAAAAATTGTTCATCAATCAAAGATTTATAATCCAAAGTATTCCATCATCTCAAGCAATGTTATGTGTTTCTACTGCAGGGAGATAGTTCCACAACACAGTTCTGAAAGTCAGTTAAATTTATGTTCATAGTTCAGGCAGGCCAATTTCAAAGTAGTTTATCATTGCTGCCACATAGATAAGCAGCCCAAGATTTTTTTTCCTTTTCCCAGCTGCAGTCTTCAAAAGTGAAAGCTTCCAAGGCCAGCAAGAGTCTTATCTGAATCTGGGCTTCAAGGCAAGTTTCCTTTAGGCATAACAAATTGTAGTGCCATAATTCACCAGTAGATGTCATTAGTGCCATTTTCCAGCTTTTTAAATCCAAATGTATATTTTCAAGTCTCTCTTTTTTTTAAAAAAAAAGTCTCAAAAGCACTTTTAGTCCCCAAATCATTGTTTTTTTATTGAAAAGTTTTATAAAAGTTACAATATTTACCCCAAAGCCAACCCACCCTAAACCCCCCCTCTCCCTCCCCCACTTCCCAGAGCTGAATACAGGGTTACAAATATAATAATCATAATCTAACTAACATTAACCAGCTATATAAATAACCAAGTCCATAATGCGCTTTAACTCCCTTTAGCATAAATATAAACAAATTAAAAGTAGACATAATAATAAAAAAAACATAAACAAATTAATATCCTAATTATTAAACAATACAATATCCAAATTATTAAACAATACTAATTCTAAAAATAATAATATCATATAATTAAAACTAATAAAGATTCCACTCTAATAAACTATTAATAATAATAATACTCTAAAATTTACTCATAAGCTAAATGGAATTTTTTAGTCCCATATTTATTCTGAATATAATCTATCCATCTTCTCCAATCCGAAATGTATCTTTCTTGTGAATGATCCTTCAAATAAGCAGAGATCTCAGCCATTTCTGCTAAGTTTGACACTTTAAGCATCCATTCTTCTATAGTAGGCAAGCAATCCTTCTTCCAATATTGCCCTACCAATAATCTTGCAGCTGTTATCAAATTCAACATCAAATTAGTTTCTTTGGTATCACAATCTGTAATAACACCCAATAAAAATAATTGTGGAGTAAACTTTATCCTTCTCTTGAAAATCTTTTGAATGTTCCACCAAATCTTAATCCAAAAAGCTTTTATATTTCTACAAGTCCACCAAATATGAAAATAAGTAGCATCCAAGTTACCACATCTCCAACATTTGGGCTGTAAATTAGGATACATACAAGACAACTTTTTAGGGTCCAGATGCCATCTATAAAGCATTTTATAAAAAAATTTCTCTTACATTTTGGGCCTGAGTAAATTTTACATTCTTAACCCAAATTACCTCCCATATATCCAATGGAATCGGTTCTTGAATGTTTTGGGCCCACTTTACCATACAATCTTTAACTAATTCCATTTCCGAATCCAATTCTATTAAAGCATTATAAGTTCTCTTTATATGCGCCCCAAATCATTGTTTTTTGTATTAATTTCAACATGGAGAGAATTTCTTTCTGTGTTTCGTCAGTATTTTCTTGGTGATATGGCAAGTTAAGGCTGCTGGGAACAGATGTTAAAGATGATGTTTTACTATTTATTGCTGAGTATGAAACATCCATTTTATTTTAGTATTTTATTATTTTATTTTATTTATTTTATTATTTTTATAAGTAGCCTTTATAGATTTATCCAACCGACTGTTCGTTCCTGAATCTCCCCTAAGCAGATATAAGTAAAGTTCATTTCTCTGCCCAGTAAAAAATATGTCCTTTCTGTCCAGGGAGAAAGAAGAATCACTGAGGGTTGTTTAACAATCAAGATTTGTAATCCAAAGTGTTCCATATATTTCTTCTACAAAAAAAAAAAAAATCCAATTCTGAGAGTCAGTATTTATGTTCAGAGTTCAGACAGGCCAAATTTAAAATGTTTATCATATATTCCACATAGATAAGCAGCCCTCAAGGCTGCTCCTTTTTCCTCTACTGTAATTCTCAATAACAAAATATCGATAGATCTAAGGCCAGCCAAAGTCTTATCTAGTTCTGGACTTTAAGCCAGGTTTCTTTTAGGCATAAATAAGTTGTAGTGTCATGATTCCCCACTAGATGTCATCAACACCACTTTCCAGGTTTTAGCTCCAAAACTTATATTGTTAAACTTTTCAAGTCTTTTTCTTTAAAAAGAAAAAAAAATAAAAGGTCTTAAAAACACTTTTAGTCCTCAAATTTTCAAGCTGTAAGTATATTTTAATTCCAGATAAGTCTTATAGGTTTCGCCAGTATCCCCAAGTATGAATTCACCGCTTTTCTTTTCTGAGGGAGTGGGGCAAAAATTCCCTTTCCCTCTTTCAGTGGGGGAAATGCTTTGGGCAGATTTTCAGGAAGAGGTCTTAAAATCATAAAGAAAGGATCAGGTCTCACCCAGTTTCATCCACATTGCTGTAAAGATGTTTGCCAGTGATTGTTGACTTCCGTTGTCCACAGCTTAGGACTGGCTACATGAATGCAGCCAGTCTTTCCTCCGCTGGTTTGGAGGGCTTCCTCAGATCAAACGGGGGGTTGCCACTCCCCACAATCAACGAGAGTCCCCTCCTTGCTTGCTGCCTCTACAGGGAGGCTTTTGACCCTTTCCAGGGTCCCCCAATGGAGAGAAACCTGACGCGAAAGACGGAATCCGTCTTCCTGCATCTGCATCACAGCGAGGTCCCAAGCAGAAGTCCCCAAATATATAATCTTGATGTTCGTCTGTTATTATAGCATCCCAAAATAATCTTACAGTTCAAAGTTATTTAAAAAGAATTTGCTAGCACAATCTGAATGTTATGATTTTTTTTAACTGTCTGAAATACTATACGGTTTCCTGCTTGAACAGGGATTGAACAAGAAAACCTTCAAGTTCCTTTCCAACTCTGTTATTCTGTTAAGTGCATGGAAGAGGTGGGGTCTTCTCTTAATCTGATAGCCACTTCCACTTCTGATAGCCCACAGGCCATCTGGCAGAGCCAGGTCTCCAGGCCCTTATGGAAGGTCAGTGCAGGCTGCAGATCTTACCTTCAGGTGTACAGTGTTCCCTCACCAGCATGGCTTTTCTACCAGCACAACTGGGGTGGGCCAAACTCATTGGGGTGATGCAGTTCCTTATGGAGCCTGGAAGCATTGCCTGAATTGCTTTCAAAGTGATAACTAACACCTAAATTCCATTCAGAAGAAAACCAGCATACATACCAAGCAGCTATTAAGACACAGCCAAAGCTGTTCTATTGCTTTCTTTGCCAACCAGCTACATGTGAATCATTATCTAAAACAGATGCTACTCTTTAGAATGTCAATACTGTAAACATTGGATGTTCCCGCTCTGACAACTAATGAAAATCACAGCCTTTTTCTCTTTTTGCTTTTAACATGCTTTTTCTTCTATTTACAGATCAGGTGAAGAGGGGGTGGGTGGGATGAATGCTGAGCTCAGCTAGCCATAATAATAAAAAACGCTGCTTTGTGGGAAGCCAAGGACGAATTGATAACGTTTTGGCGGACTGAGGAACTGGAGAGAAAGCCAGCGTTTCAAGCTAATTAGAGAACGTGATTTATGACTGCTTATTAGGGATGGGAATTGCAATTTGTTACTTTGTATCCGGGGGAAGGGAAATTAGTTTTGGGTTCAACTATGTAGTGCTGATACTTTGTTTCCTGAATAAAATGTCCTTTAAGGAAAAATTCTTGCCTTGAAGTTCTTTTGATTGGTTTCATCTATTGGAACCATGACAAAGAACTCAGATCCAGAAAGTTGTTAAAATCATTATTGCAGAATTAGAACGGGCCACTTAGGCTATCAAGTTCCACTCATTATCCACTGCAGAAATACAAAATAAAGCATCTTCAACAGAGGAATGTCTAGCCCCATTTGAGCAGATTGAAAGGGAAAGCTCCTTCTCTTTGAAGAGTTGGTTCCTTTAGCAAACATTTCTAGGTAAGACTGAACTAGAATCTGCTTTCTAAAAATTGATCCCCATTACTTCATATCCTGCTCTGTGAAATGTTGGTGAGCAGGTCTCAGCTTGAATACTCTGGCATAATGACAAAAATAACTAATCAAATGTTATTACTATAACTGGATTAATTATGTTCCTCATTGTGTAAGGATATTTTAGACATGCATTTGTCGATACTTTTGGTACAAAGAAAACAACTGAGAATTATCATACTTGTTACTGGTTGATTATTTAGAATGAAATACCTTAAGGTAATAATCTTCATGAAGCCAAAACCCATCAGTCCACAAGGTCCCAATGAGAGGTAGAGCCAAAGGACCAGGAGGCAAATGTCTTCGGGTCCAGAGTTGTTTCAGGAAGAACAGAATCAGCAGAGCAAGCAGCAAAACAAACAGGAATATCCCTATTGCTATCATTGTCCTGCTGGTTGTTTTCCTTTGGTGTTCTCTAGTCGATCTGGAGGTGGTTGTTTCCTTTTAGCTGAAATGTTTCGGTTTTCTTCCTGTTTTACGTACTATGTTAACTGGAAACAAATAGCAACCTATCTTTTGATTCTTTGTGTAGTGCTGGTATTTTGTCAGCAAGTTGCTATTATATTAAACAGGTTAATATAATCTGACCATGTGTTGTTCAAATGGTAGAGGAGGAGATTTTTTTAAAACCAAGGGCTGTGTAATCCAATGTGTCCCTAACATGATACTATGCCAGAATTACTTAAATATTATGGTGTACCACCTGTCTATGAAATTTATCTGAATAAATAAAAAGGAGAATATTTTGGATCACAAAAATATTATCTAGTCCAGGGCTTTTCAACCTTTTCACCCATTGTACCACTTTTAGCATATGGCAATATCCGAGTACCACCAGTCGCCTAGCAAAGTGTCAAAAACTTGATGACCCCCCCCCAAAAAAAGGAAAAAAGTGATAAAGTACAGGTAGTCCTTGACTTACAACAGTTCGCTTAGTGACTTTTAAAAGTTACAATGGCACTGAAAAAAGTGCCTCCCAAGCCACAACCGAGCAAAACACCTGCCTGCCCACCCGGCCGCGCTCTTCCTCCTCTCCGAAGTTTTCATTGTTGTGAGAATTTCTGTTGAAGATTGGCAGTGGGGGTGGGGTGGGGGGTGTTTGGTTTTTATTCCCCTTGTCTGCTGGGTGGTTGCAGCAGGTTTTGGTCACTTCACATGACCCTGGGACACCGTGACTGTCATAAATATGAATCAGTTGCCAAGCATCTGAATGTAAATCACAAGACCCTGGAGATGCTGCAACATTCCAGCTGATCGGCGCTTCTTCTGGGCTCAGCAGAAGCGCCAGGATCAGCGCCGAGCTCCAGCTGGAGCCTGGTGCTGATCCTGGCGCTTCCGCTGAGTCCTGACAGCCCCGAAGAAGTGCTGATCCTGACGCTTCCGCTGAGCCCTGACAGCCCTGCAGCTCCAGCCATCTCTCGCTCAGGCTTGTGCGGTGCTGCCACCGGTACAGCTCATTCCCCTCCCCCGCTACCACTTTTCTAGGATGGTCGCGTACCACCTGCCAGGTGCCAATGTACCACAGGTGGTACCCGTACCACTGGTTGAAAAGCCCTGATCTAGTCCATGATTATGTCTGATGCACACACTTGGAAGCCCATCATCAGGATACTATCATGGAAAAGAAAATCTCACTCAGTTTCCCTTGCCAATAATAAAATGTCTTAATGAGGGCATCAGACAATTTGAGAACCATCTCTGAATCTGTCTATGGAGATTCTCAGTCATTCAGGTCATAGTTATCCCAAAGATGCTTTTTCACGAGGCAACTGGACTTTCTTGTTTTTCTTTGAAGACATTTCAGCTGAAGAAGCTTCTTGGATGAGAAGCAAAGTGTCTTCAAGGAAGAACAAGAAACTCCAGTTGCCTCGTGAAAAAGCATCTTTGGGGCATCTCTGGACAGCTAAAACAAGTATATAATCCTCATGCTAATAAGGAAGGGCTGTTGTAATAGATTCTGCATTAGCTCTTCTTGGGTGTGTGCTTAACCCAAGTATTAAATTACAGGGAGAAAATTATAAGTACGTTCACAATACTTTGTGAAAGTACATACAGTAAGTACATAAGTACTTTCTCCATTATGTCATTAACCCAGCTGTCTAATCCAGGCACACATCTGAGAACGATCCATGCTCGGTAAGGATAATTGCCCAACTCTGAGTCGTCATTAGACCCCATAGAGCAGGCATGTCAAACTCGCGACGTCACCTCTTCCTTGGCTACCTAACTAGCACACAGTCAGAAATATGTGAATGAATGGGGTAATACCTGGCTGACAATGCACCAGCGCTAATCCATCAGAGCCTCAAAAGACATGTTGCTATTAGTTTCCTAGCAATGGAATACAGAAAACCAGGAAGATAAGTAAAAGGCATCAGATTAAAAGGAACAACCACCTCCAGATTGACTGGAAAGCATCAAAGAGAAAAAAACTGACAGGTTTGGGCTTTCTGAAGATACTTTCTTTAAGGTTTTTCATTCTAAATATTCAACGAGTAATAAATTATCCAATCCCAAAAAAAGACCCAACAGGAACTCCTCCACAGCAGACAAGGAAGAAAACAATAAACGAAGCAATGAAGTCATTCCATACATTGCAGGAATATCAGAAAAGGTCACGACATATATGCACACTTTAAATTTAAGAATACATTAAACAGAGGCTTGTCCACCCCAAGGATAAAACACCCAGACACAAACTGAGCAATGTGGCATATGCAGTACAATGCAGCGAGCCATGTGCAGATCTGTACACTGGGGATACAAAACAACAACTTCATAAACGCATGGCACAACATAGAAGAACAAACTCATCAGGACAAGATTCAGCAGTCCATCTGCATTTAGAAAACAAAGGCCGCTCTTTTGAAGACAGCAAGTCCATATTTTGGACAGAGAGGACTGTTGGTTTGAAAGAGGAGTCAAAGAGGCCATCTATGTCAAAACTGAACAACCCTTTCTCAACAGAGGGGGAGGGATGCAACATCATCTATCTCCAGTCTACAACACAGTCCTTTGAACAGTTCCAAGACAGCTCCACACCCACTTGCACTACTCAGGTGACCCTGATGACACAGATAAGCCTCCAGGTGGCATCAAAGGCTCTCTAAAGCTGCTATCATGCCATCCCTAATCCGAATAGGGTTTTACTTAAACTAGGGGTATCTCTAAGGAACAGTGACACAAAGCAAAACAAAAATGAAACAAAACATCAGTTTATGAGCTGGAAATGTTGTTCATGACTGTCTTCCAAGCAAAATGTGGAAGTCACTTAGGTGAGATGGGGCTGTAGAAATTGAATAAGTAAATCAAATAGACTAAACAAAAACAAAAATTAAAAACATGTCCATTCTTAGAAAAATAATTTAGAAAATCAGAAAGAAATTCTTGGCAAGAACCTTAGAGAGGGAAAAAAGAATTCTAAAGAGCAGAGAATTGCATATGGTGAAAAGTCTTAGAATTCAGGATTTAGGAACACCTGTAGATGGCATACAGTATTGAATGGGAATCATCCGTGTGTTTGATTTCTCATCTTTGATTCACTTGACAGCCTGTAAAACAATATGGAAATATATACAGCTTGTGGCCTGGGCAACACCTTATAATAGTGCTGTCTGGATTCAAAGTGGTGAAAGAAGGAATGACCAGTTTCCCAGAATTCTCACACCAAGCAGAGGATGCTTTCTTGAATAATTTAGGGAAAGGAAGGGGTAAGTGCATACAGTAAGAAATTCTACCTTAATAACCATCAAACTCTTCCATTTTATGGTAATACTAGCTGTACCCGGCCACGCGTTGCTGTGGCTCAGTCTGGTTAAATGGAAAAGAAAGAAAAGAAAAAGCGCACGTTTGTGTCACAGGTGTGACATCTATATAATAGTAGGTATATAAAAACACGCGCGTATTCGAATGCAACGTTGTGGCAAAATTTCAAAGCAATCGGTGAAGAACTTTCGGAGATTTAAGATTTTGAACAAACAAACATTTACATTTTTATTTATATAGATTATGCATAGCAAAGGGAAAAAAGAGTAAGATATAGTAAACAAAATGATTTACAGGCATGAGACAAGCAAAAGAAATATTGCTTAATCCACTTTACACCAAAATATTATACACGTATTATCATGTTCAGTGCACATGTGATAAAGTAAAGAATTATTGGAAAAAGATACATACTTGGCTAGAAAAAATGTTGGGAGAACATGTAGATTTTAAACCTGAACTTTGTCTATTAGGTATAATGCCAGAAAAGACTAACAAACAAAGCCTATATTTGATTTTGCATGTCACAACAGCAGCAAGAATTATATTTGCGCAATACTGGAAAAATGAAGGAATACCATCAGATGAAGAAATAATAAAAAAAAAACTAGAATGTGCAGAGATGCACAGATTGACTATGAGACTGAAAGAAAAAGAAGAAACAGAATATTATCAAACTTGGGACTTATTTTATCGATGGCTAGAGCAGGGGTAGGCAACCTTGTCTCTTTTATGACTCATAGACTTCAACTCCCAGAATTCCTGAGCCAGCCATGCTGAGGGGAAAGGGAGAGGTTTCTAAGCTGAGCCATGCTGGCTCAGGAATTCTGGGAGTTGAAGTCCACGAGTCATAAAAGACACAAGGTTGCCTACTCCTTGGCTAGAGGAAAGAATAAAGGATTAGGAATTAAATATGTATTAGTGAATGTAAACTCAGACTAATGTAGTAAAATGAACAATTGCTAGAATAACGATTTGTCTGCATAATTGCTAGAATAATGATGTAATGCATAATCACTGGGAAAATTCACTGGGAAAGTTCTGTGTCAGTAATATGTGACTAACCAAATGTGCATTGCACATAGATACTTTGTATGTAGCAAAACCTACCATTGTATGCCCGTGAGAAACGATCCTAATATATTACAGTGTATTACCATGTGTAGTCCTTTTGTTCCTGAAAGAAGGATAGTATAAAAACTGAAGACTAATCCCGCCCTCCTTGTTCAGAATTGCCTGTCTCCATTATGCTTCTGAACCTGCGCAATAAACCTCTCTGCTAAACCCCTCTGGAATTCGTAAGAGTTCTTTCGTTTTCCACAAGAATTTTGGTGACCCAGATGGGACTCTTATGAAGAAGCCATTGACCTGCCAGACAGACTGCCCTGGGGGAAACCCCTCTCCTAACGGTGATATCTCCAAGCCGGCTCCGTGGCCTTTGACTACGGGGGGACCTCGACGGGAAGAGAGGGAGCTTACCACCAGTAATGCATTCCAGTCAAGGATTCACTGAGGGGAGCAGACAGGTCTTTTAATCCACAGAAGGGTCTGGAACACCTGCAGGCAAGTATTATAAAAAGGGGTACCTGATCCCGTTTGGATCAGAAGAGGGGACTGATCAACTCCTGGAAGACGAGGTGGTGTCCTTAAGTCTTCAATAGGTAGGATTGTGTGGGTGGGTAAACCATCGCATTTCCTGCTGAGTGATCTTTGGAACGTCCGGGACTCTAGGTCGGTGGTAGTCAGTGGTAGTGTTTTAAGGTAGAATGGGAGGAAAACAGACTAAGGAGGGCGTTGGTCAGACGCCACTCCAGTGTATGTTGGCAAACTTTAAAAAGGGTTTTTCTAGGGATTATGGACACCCAAGACCAAATCCAGCCATATTAAAAAGATTCTGTGAATCTGAATGGACCACCTTTGGCGTAGGGTGGCCCAAAGAGGGATCGGCGAATCCCGAACTCGTGGCACGGGTTCATCAAATTGTGACTGGAAGGGGTCATTGGGACCAATATCCCTACATAGACCAATGGCAGATTAATATTGCAGAAAAGCCTAGATGGTT
>NW_015387344.1:87752-90371 GCF_001527695.2 Protobothrops mucrosquamatus | reverse complement strand
TGGTACACCCTTCCCGATGGACGCATTGCTATTCCTCTTGCACTTGCCCGCCCACTTATTTTTCAGGCTCATAAACAACATCATTTGGGAAAAACTGCATTATTACAGCAGCTTGAAAGATTTTTCTATATTCCTTTTGCTTCTTCACTGACAGCACAAGTATGTTCTCAATGTTCCATTTGTGCTCAAACCAATGCTCGCCAAGGACCAATAGTACCACCTGGTCAACAACCAATCACTTATTTCCCAATGGACTATGTCATTGTTGACTTTACTGATATGCCTAGGAGTAAGAAATATGTAGCCCTGCTAGTTATAATTGATACCTATTCAGGTTGGATTGAGGCCTTTCCTACGGGGAATAAGAAAGCTATACAGGTTGCCAGAATCTTTCTTAAGGAAATTATTCCTAGATTTGGTTGCCTTTTAAGATTTCATCAGATAATGGTCCTGAGTTCGTACATCAGATTAACAAGGCTCTAGCCCAAGCATTAGGAATTAAGTGGAGATTTCATTGTGCTTTTTGCCCTCAATCAGCTGGAAAAGTGGAAAGGGCTAATCGCACAATTAAAAGCCTTATTACTAAATTTAGTTTGGAAACTCATCTCCACTGGCCAGACGTTTTGCCTATGGTTTTGTATGCAATCAGACTGGCCCCCCGCACTAAGTTGCAACTTAGTCCTTATGAGCTCATGTTTGGCCGTCCCCCTTGTCTATTTAAACCTGACAGTCAGGGCTGGCCAGATTTGGCTCATAAGGGGGGAATAGACCAACATAAATTGTTACACCAGATACAGCTTCATAATTTAGCTGTTTCAAATTTGCGCCATTATATGATGGAACAACAACCCCCTCCAGTGGTCACGGCAACACAGGGGTTCAAACCAGGAGATAGAGTATGGGTGAAACATTGGAAATCAGATCCCTTAAGCCCAAGATGGAAAGGACCGTATACTGTTGTCATGTGTTCTCCATTGGCAGTGAAAACCTTGGAAGGGTAGTCCTGGATCCATTGGACCAGACTGAAAACAGCTGCACCTGCTGATCCAGTAACTTACAAGGTGAATAAAACTGACAAACCTTTAGTGCTGAAATTTACAAGAAATACACCCTGTCGAACCCTACCGGCAATGGGTTCTCAACACACGGTGTGAACATCAGACCTTGCTGAGACACTCCGCAAGCTGTCTCTCTACACACGGTGGAAGACATGAGGATTCTACAGATCATAATACCTGTTGGTTATTTAATATGGGGAATATACATACACATTCCTACACAAATCAGTGCAATGGTACACAAGAGGTCATACTGCAGAAACCTGCTAATACAAAACTATTGAGTACACACAAAGAAAGGACACAAACACAGGGAAATAAATATTGTCAAAACTGCATCAAGATAACAAAACAAGGAAGCCAGATAACTAAGACTTTGATTTATTATACAATGAAACCAGAAGGGTGCCAAGATAGCTCCCCTAACACCTGTGCATACAATAGAACTACATATAAAGTTTGTAGAAAAGGAGCCCAAGATCAGTGTTATAACCCAAAGCCTGATCCTGATAGTTGGGCCTTATAAATCCGAACACATAGAACAAGAACGAGCTCTAAGGACCAGGCACTATTAGGGATCTCTCAATGGAAATCCAACCCACACTCCAGTTTTAGCATTACCTTTGATGTTTGTAAAGCAGATAATTATTGGGCCGTAATGTATGGTTGCGGAGGGATCAATCGAATCCATAACTATATCCCAAACCATAAGTATTTGTGCCCACCAGATGGGTGTGCAGTCTCCACGGTCAAATGTAAGTGGTGGTCATGTATTAAGTGGCATACCCAAGACCCAAAGGAGATGGAGCACACCTTGTTTGGAAAAGTGCTGAAAGACATAACAGACAGAATGGTCAAACTAGCTCACGTTCCGGTACAAACCTGGAATGGATTTAATTTAGAAGACATATTTTCAGGATGGTGGCCAAAGTTACCAGGCCTACAAACCATCATAGTTATAGCAATCTTGTTAATTCTAGGATGTATTTTGATTCCCTGCTTACTCCCTTGTGTTATAGCAATGATTCGAAGAATCTCAGAAAGTACAGCCCAATTAACTGCAAAACATGAAACAATGTTAGCTTTATGGGAATATAAAGTATTGCCCTCTAAAGATCCTGAATTGGAGGACGAATAATGGAAATTTAAGCGAGAAAACTTCCAAAGGGGGGAATAATGTGGTAAAATAAGGTAGAATAATGAACAATTGCTGGAATAATGATTTGTCTGCATAATTGATAGAATAATAATGTAATGCATAATCACTGGGAAAGTTCTGTGTCAGTAATATGTGACTAACCAAATGCGCATTGCACATAGATACTTTGTATGTAGCAAAACCTACCATTGTATGCCCATGAGAAACAATCCTAGTGTATTACAATGTGTATTACAATGTGTAGTCCTTTGTTCCTGAGAACAGGAAAGTATAAAACTGAAGTCTAATCCCGCCCTCCTTGTTCAGAATTGCCTGTCTTTGTGCTTCTGAACCTGCGCAAATAAACCTCTCTGCTAACACCCTCTGGAATTTGTAAGAGTCCTTTCATTTTCCACAAGAATA
>NW_015387344.1:63732-86929 GCF_001527695.2 Protobothrops mucrosquamatus | reverse complement strand
TTGATCAGAGAATTCCTCTGGGAAGCTGGTCATTGCTTCTTTCACAGTTTTGAATCCAGACAGCACTACTAGAAGGTGAGGTCCAGCCCACAAAGAGTATATTTCCATATTGATTTACATGCTGCCTAGTGAATCAAGGTTGAGAAATGTTACAATCAAATAAAACAGGGTACTTACAGCTAATATACCAAAGCCCAGAAGTTCCCAATGAGAGGTAGCCACAGGACCAGGAGGTAAATGTCTTTGGGTCCAAAGTTGTTTCAGAAAGAACAGAATCAGCAGAGCAAGCAGCAAAACAAACAAAAATGTCCACATCATTCATCACTGTGCTGTTAGTTCCTTATTTTTGAGACTTTCTGGTCGATCTGGAGGTGGATATATCCTTTTATCTGATGCTTTTTGCTTTTGTTCCTGTTTTGTATACTCCATTGATAGGAAACGAATAACAACATGTCTTTTAATGTTCATCTGTGTGATTAGTGCTGGTACTTTGTCAACAAGATATTATTCGCAGTGGCACAGTGGTGGCGGTGCGTTGGCTGACTGCCGGCTGCCAGCAGTTTGAGTCTTACCAGCTCAAGGTTGACTCAACATTCCATCCTTCTGAGGTCAGTAAAATGAGGATCCAGAGTGTTGGGGGCAATATGTTGACTCTGTAAACTACTTAGAGAAGGCTGCAAAGCACTGTGAAGCAGTATATAAGCCTATTGCTATCACCTTAATTTGGGTTAATGAAGTTACCTCTGACCAAGTGCCACACAAATAATGGAATAGATTTTTTTTATAAAAAAGATAGCGAGGGCTCTGTGTCCCAAATGTGCTTTTTCCAAAATAAACCCCAGGTGGCCTCCACAACTGTCAGAGAACTAACAAATAACCCACAGAGTGCTAACAACCAGATGACTGCAAAGAATATAAATCCTTCCATTCCCCACCAGTCAATTAGAACTGAAGAAGCTTCTTGGATGAGAAGTGAAATGTTTTCAAAGAAAAAAAGAAGTTCAGATGCCTTTTGGAAAAAAGCACCTTGTGACAATCATGACCTGATTGGTTGAGAATCTCCATAGAGCTTTAGTCATGCCTTTGGGATGAACAACCTTTGAATGGTGCAGAGGTGCGAATGGATTTCCAGAAAACTTGCAGACTGCAGGAACCATTTGAGGCCTAAACTCCAGATGCAGACAGCCCAGACTCATTCCCAAAAGTCTGTATCCTGTGTTCAACAGTGAAAGGACCCAGGGCAAAAAACATCCTGCAGAAAGCACAGCTCCACTTTTTTTAAAACAAACAAACAAACAAACAAACAAATTTTATTGGCTTTCAAATTTTACATTGAGTATTCGGAAACCAACGTGGTGACTGGGTAATCAATGGTTCAATAACAAGATCTTTAGTACCTATTTCAGGTTACATCATCAGAAATTCCTTCTCTATTTCCCTTAACATTTGTTATATCACATTTAGGCTAATAGATTTTTAATTATTACAAAGTTAATTAAAACCTTTATCAATATGTTTTTTGCTAATACATATCCATATCCTATTTTTCAGTTTTACCTAATTTTTAATTTTTGATTACAATATACCAATTTAACCTTTAATATCCGTAGTGTTTAAATTTTGGGTAATCCAAATTTCCTTTATTTCACTACATAAAAGTTATCATATCTAGAATATACATATTACTTGCTTAAATATATTCTTATCTTATTTCATAAACATTTTCTATTTCTTATCCTAATACTGGTAGAGTGTCCTTTATTGTCTCAAGTCTATCATCTACATTATTTGGGCTAAACAATAGTTCGAACCTAATTCCTAATCATTAATTTTCATTTCCCGTATAAGTGTAAATCCTAAGTATTAAGGCAGTTAGTCCCTTATTTTTTTATCATTTAACAAAAATATTTAAATACACTAATCATAATTCCCTTCATCTAAAAATCTCCTTTTAGCCCATTAGTTGAGACTTTAGGATCCTCTATCATAGATCAGAAAATCCCATTTAAAAAAAAATCTAACTGAGGCTTTCTTTTTGTGCCAGCCAGGCTTCCATACCAATATCTTTAAATCATCAGATAGCACAGCTCCACTTCTCAACAAAACAGTAAGGTGGATTAATTTTACAATTGAGGTTTTGAAAGAGAGAGTGGAACACAAACTCCAAGAGCTGAAATTGCTTCTTCCAACAGAAGTATTGGAGGAGATCACAAAATTTACGAAGAAGGCACAAGTAGCATAACACAATAAGACTTCAATGGATGTTTTCAGTTATTTTATTTCTGTGTCTTTCCTAATTACTTTCACACTTTTGTCTCTTCAGACAAAAGAGGTATTATAGTCTCCAGTTTAATTATTTTCACGGAGGGTGACACTTCCAGATGAATATTACTAACGTCATCAATGACTCTTCTTTTGATTTCTTATTTTTGCTCTCAATCACTCATGCCCTTATGACCTCTTATCGGTGTCATGGTTCTGACAGATGAAACTCTTCAAAAGAACTTCAAGACTTTGTTTACCTTAAAGGATCTTTTATTTGAGTAGCATAACATCAGGTATGTAAGAAACATTTATACTGAAAAGCTACTCTATATTTACTTTTACCTTTTTTATGTTGTTTAAGTTTAATCCTGTGTGGGAATAGCACATAGTTTATAAGGATGTGGATGCAATGTCACTTTTACAACAGGGACTTCATTGAGTTCTTTCACTCCTGCAGGCAACCGGAAGCTGAAGGCCCTCAACAGGTTGGTCAGAAAGATGAAGATCTCAATTCTTGCCAGATGCTCTCCCACACAGGAACGTTGACCTGTAGATAAGACAAGGCATGCATGAAGTGGATAATAATGATTGTCCTTTAGGCAGTTCCAAGAAGGGTCCACACCCATTTGCACTACTTGGGTGACCTTGATGACACAGATAAACCTCCAGGTGGCCTCAATGACTCTCTAAAAGAATGCAAATGACCAGTTGTCTGCAAGGAGTATAAATCCTTCCATTCCCCACCTTCCTGTCAGAGCTGAAGGAACTTGGATGAGAAGTGAAACATCTTCAAAGAAAAAAACAGTCCAGTTGCCTCAAGAAAAAGCACCTTTGGAATAAAGCTATTTTCTCTCTTTTACTTTTGTTTGTTGACACCCATCAGAGAGATGCCTTTAATTCAGATTGTACTAAATGGTACACCATTTCAAAGGAAAAGTTATACACCCATGAAAAAATGATCTGACATGTTTTCCAGAGATGGGCCTACAAGAGGGAAGTCACTTTTTCACCTCTCTGTCGACTACTTTCAATCAATCAGTCAATGAATCAATGTCAATCAATCAGAATAAAGCTGGAAGGACTTTGGAGGTCTTGTAGTCCAACCCCCTCCTCCAGTAGGAGACCCTATACAATTTCAAACAAATGACTGTCCAGTCTCTTCTGAAAAACCTCCAGTGATGAAGCACCCACAACTTCTGAAGGCAAACTGTTCCACTGGTGAATTGTTATTCCACATTGTATACTAATACGTTATTCCACATTGCATCATATTACAGCTGGAGGAGATGGAGGTGGATTTGACATAATCTATAGGAATTCTCTTTCAGTGATCACACACATATTCTTGTTAGGTTTTTTTTTTCTGCATCTGGCTGCCTGGACAAATGTGGGATTAACAGTCTGCAAAATAACCTTTCTTCCTGTCCTCTTCAGAGTAATTGCTATTGTGGCATTGGACTGCATTTTAAATCCTCAGGGATTTAAATATTCATTCTCAGATTATCACTTTCGGAATGGTGCATCATGTCAAGTTTGCAGTGACTGCCATGGATCTGGCCCAAATTCTATTGAGCCCAAGATGCTGACTTTCGTATTTTGTTTCTGTCTGAGGAACCTGCTCTGCAAAAGACTTATTGCCATGGATAGCTGTGTGGGATGGAAATCAGCTTCTGCAGAAATTGGAGATGACCTTCTTCAGGCCACTGTCAACGCTGCTAATACTGTATATTCTTGCTTTGACAATATGCAGAACTGTCTGGTATTTTTATAGTTAAATCAGGCAACAGTGAAAGGGGAGGAGAATAAGGAAAGCCCCGGAAAAAGAAACCAGAAGTAAATCACATCTTCCAAGTTAATTGGAAGATGTGAACCATGACCCCAAAATAGGGGAGGGAAAAATGCCTGGAATGTATGGGCAACGGAAAAGAATCTCAGATCTAAGCATGATGTCATGTGTCTGATTAACGAAACACTTAAAAGGACTTTCAGGCATATTTTTTTCCTAAAAGCATTTATTAAGGTTACAGAGATGTCAGTACGGCATGGTAGAAATGCTTAGATCTGAGATGCTTTTCCGTTGCCCATACATTCCAGGCATTTTTCCCTCCCCTATTTTGGGGTCATGGTTCACATCTTCCAATTAACTTGGAAGATGTGATTTACTTCCGGTTTCTTTTTCCCGGGCTTTCCTTATTCTCCTCCCCTTTCACTGTTGCCTGATTTAACTATAAAAATACCAGACAGTTCTGCATATTGTCAAAGCAAGAATATACAGTATTTGCAGCGTTGACAGCCATATTCTGTAAGGATGATGGACCACCAAAATAGTCCGGTCCAGGTACCAGATAGGTCTGGATGGAGCACCAAGGAAATCTTATGCCTTGTCTATTGTACAATCCTGGATGATTTGTGAAATATGGACATGGCCTGGGTGGTTACATCATCACTTAAGAACCAGCTTTGCATAACTCTTATTACCATAGACAGATGAGAGTTCTGCAGGGATGGCAATCAACTTTTGCAGACACTGGAGATGACTTTCAGATTATATTCTACATGGACAAAGAGCCATGAAAATAGTTTGGTTAAGATACTAGATAAGTCTGACTGGAGTCAACCATGGGAATCTTATGCCTCATCTATTGTGGAGTCCTGGCTGATTTGTGAAATATGGAGATGGCCTGGGTAGTTACGTCATCACTCATGAGTCCTTCTTTTTACTAGCAGAGTTTAATCACAGTTTGATTTATCATTACATGTCATTCTCAAATATCACAGGTGACCATCAATGGTCTCACAGCCACAAATCCATTTGAATGAAACTGGCCATTTCAACTGGGACTTCATCCATCTATCTATGCTATTGAATCTGGTTTGGTTTGCTTGGCAAATAAGTTATGCCAGAAACTGGATGTGGGGAGAGATAATTTTCCTGCCTTCCTCAGTTACTTTCAATTCATTGACCATGTATCCTTCAGGACCATCAATTGGAGTTGGGCTCTGCGGGCATATTGGTTCCAGTCCTTCATGTTGGACTATACCCACAAGGTGATTTTTGGATATTCCTATTTAATGTGGTCATTGATGTGGATGAGCAGAGTCTGGGAATAGAGTGACATCAGTATGTGATAACTGCCATGTCTAGTGATCCCTACTAGCCAACTTCAAGGAAATAATCAGTTTCTTTGAATGTGTCTTCAACCTGATAAATGATTGGCTGAAGAAAAACACGCTAAAGTTAAATTCAGACAGTAGCTTTTAGACACAGTGCTTTGAATCTATTGGTGTGGTTAGACTTTGGTTAAACTGCTTTTTCAAAAAGAAATAATGCCAGATTGAGGAGACCATCTATCTTCTGCTGAGGAATGCCTGACAAGATCCTGGTACCAAATTGCTTAGTAAGGTTTTTAGGAAGAGGAATATTATTAATAAGATAAACATCTTAGTCTATCTTGTAACTTTTAACTGTAACCTTTAGCTGAACCGAGCTACTGTAATGCCTGAAGAAGTATGCAAGATGTTGATTTTACTGATTGGCGTATAAGAAGGGTTCATGGAAATGTATGCTTTTCAAAATTGTATAAAAGGGGGTCCATTCCGACCAGAGGTGTTCCCATTTGGAACTTGCTTCTGGATAAAACTTTTATTGACAAATAAAAATCTTTTCCTGTCCACTTTTCTGGGGTGGTTCATAAGGCCTGCACACCAGGTAAAAGGGCCTGAGCTATCTGGGACAACAATAGCTTTTCATATCTATCATAACTGAATATGTCTCTTTGCTATCTGCACCATCAATGGAGAAGGATTCATTGGTACACAAAAAATGGAAGCACTGTGGTAGGGGGAATGCTACAGTATTAAAAAGGCAGGGCTTAATGCATCTGGAACTATAGTCCAATTTTATTGGTAAGAAGCTACAACCAAATGGTTGGATTTAGCTAACAATTCTGTCCTAGAGAAAATTGTGCAATTTGTATATGTCTTACAAAGATCTACTGATTACAATCTAAATTTAACTAGTATTTATTTGTACTTCAACATTTGCAGCCTAAGGGGAAGTTCACACTCTCATAGTTTTGAAACTAGAAGGAATTCAGATTCCTTGGTTTTCTATTCAGATCATGATTTGAGACCAACTGAATGATGGGGGTGATGGGAATGTATACGTGATAAACTGCTTTGGGCTCATGGATGTACCTATTCCGAATGGCAGAAATTCTTCTCGTTCAATGAATTTCCCATCCTTATCCAAAAAGTGATTTGGGTTGAATTCTTTAGGTGTTTCCCATTGTTCAGGATCAAGAAGAACAGAATGCAAGTTTGGGGCAATAATAGTCCCCTGTTAAAAAAAAGAGATGATTAAACAGAGCATTTTTTATAAGAGAAATGGGCAAAAAAACCCAATATTGATGAAACACTTGGTTTAGCTTGCCACTGTGGACCCATATTTGTTCATTCCCAAAGCACATTCTGAGAACAGTAGCTGCTCAATTATTTAGCTTCCTTTCTCCCCTCCCTCCCATTAAAACAGAGAACTGGGTGTATATTTCTTTATTATACCAGATTGCCCCCAAAATGGACAAAGGAACAGTATACATGACTATAATTTTGAACTTAAATCCAGCCTACAATCTCTCTTATTATCTTCCTAGAATAAATAAATGTTTATGATTCTAGCTTTAAAATCTGAGGTGTTTGGTTTTAAGCCCCATAATTTATCCTCAAAAAAGTTTGTTATTCTTGCTTATTCAATTTTGCATGACTACATTGGGAGTTCCTGAACAGAGAGCTTTTGTCCAAGTGCCATATTTTGCTTTTCATTCCATGTTGAGCTACTGGAATGCAGCCTGACCATATTTCTCACCTTTGGAATGCAATAACCCTTCATATTCACTTCCTTTGTACTTTGCGTGGGAGCCCCAGCTAGGAAGATATACTTTACACGCTGCATTTCATGAATCGCAGCATTGGTGTAGGGCAGCTTCTTCCGATCCTGATAGGAAATTGACCTTGAAAAGCCAAACACATCTTCAATCTCCTTCTGGACTTTCCCTAGGGGAAAAAAAAATAGAAGCTACATTTTCAATATTGGGTTTCCTTTGTTTGTTTCTGAATGTCATTCTTTAGTGGTGGAAACCAAGAATACACTAAGACAGAAGTATGTCCACCCCAAAGATAAAACACCCAGACCCAACTGAGCAATGTGATATATGCATTTACAATGCAATGAGACATGTGCAGATCTGTACAAAGGTGAAACTAAACAACTACTCCACAAGGGCATGGCACAAACTCAAGCTCAAACCAACCAGGACAAGTTTCAGCAGTCCATGTGCATTTGAAAGACAAAGATCACTCTTTTGAAGACAGCAAAGTCTACATTTTGGATAGAGAAGTTATTAAGTTTGAAAGAGGGCTAAAAGAGGCCATTTATGATAACATTGAGCAGCCCTCTCTCAACCAATGGAGGGGGACGGTTAAGACATCACCCATCTCCAGTCCACAACATAGATCATGCAGAAGTTCCAAGAAGATTCCACAACCAATTGCATCCTGATTCAGGTAACCCTGAGGGCAAAGATTAAACCCCCAAGGGACCTCAGGAGCTCTCAGGGAGAGTGCTAATGACCAGAAGACTGCAAAGAAATACAATACTTCCATTCCTCTCCCCATCCTCCAGTCAAAACCTGACCTTCCATCCCCCCACTATCCAGTCTCAACTGTCAATACCTATCCTTCCATCTCCTTCCCTTTCCCCCATCAAGGGAAAAAAAACAATCCAGCTGTCTTTTGAAAAAGCATCTTTGAATTATCTGTTAGGTGTGTGGCCAATTCCTCCTCATGTTCCTCTAAATCAGGGGTAGTCAACCTTGGCTCTTTTATGACTCGTGGACTTCAACTCCCAGAATTCCTGAGCCAGCTAAGTCCACGAGTCATAAAAGAGCCAAGGTTGACTACTGCTCTAAATAGTCATCTGAGCTTTCCTTCCCTAAGGAGGGTCCTGGTAACCTTAAACAGAGTCACTGGTCAGCACTCATGTATAAGGTAGGATTTAATGGCAACTCTGACCCATGTTGGGTCTTGGCCATTTTTGACACCATCAACTCCTCTATAAATTACAGGAGTGTCAGGAATGGTAGAGCAGGAAGACAGTGCATGGGCACAATCCTGTACATGGTTCTGGTTGCTTTCTGATTCCAGGCTGTAACCAGAACATTCAGAAGACCGTGCAGCAGAGTCCCTGAGACATCCACCAATTCCCTCTACAACCTGAGTGAGTCCATCAATCACCGAGGGTAGATCATTTGAGTAGATTTGGCTTCCCTGCAAAGGGGTGGTGGTGTACTGCATTGGAAAATCTCAGACACCACGGTATAGTCTGACCACGACCGCGGGGGAGGGGGATAATGATAAAATTTCCCCCTGTTCAGACAAGAAAATCATATCTGGTGCATGTCCACTGTCCTGGATTGGCCAGGTTGCTAACCCTAACCCTGCAGATACAGAGCTATCTAAGTGGGTAAATGGAAGGAAGAATGCTCCTATGGCATTTTAGTCATAGCTCTCAGTGCCCTTGGGACTCTTCACTTTCCACAACCACACACACTGGTGTCTCCCATTGGCCAGGATTCAAAGAAGGCCTTTGTATATACATTCTTTGCTTTCCTTTAATACTGCTAAATGTCATGCTTTTGCTTATAGGATCAACAATCTTCATAGGAAAATTATTATGAATAATAGATTGAGTTCATCATTCAATAGCCCTTAGTATTTCAAAGTTCTCTGTGTTTCAGAACCTGAGAGTGACCATCATTGCCACTATCCATGTCTGTCTCACCTTGGATGTCAGGATGATTGGTCAAGAGGAGCAGTGCCCACATCAGAGTAGCCACGGTTGTCTCTGTTCCAGCGGCAAAAAAATCCAAAATACATTGGGCCAGGTTCTCTTCATTGTAGGTAGAGTTGGGGTCATTTCTGCTCTGATGTTCAAAATGAAAAATGAAAATTACAATTATTTCTATGCAGATTTTTTGTGGATATTTTCCATGAGAATAAAATATATGCTTGGCAGTTATATAGAAAAATCAGTGCAGGAGAGTAAAAAATTAAAGTGATAGATTTAAAATGTATAAGTCCCTATCTTAAAGTAGTCCAGATCAAAGAGAGGTTCAGCCTTGGAAGAACTTGAATGCATTTTATTTTATTTTATTTTATTTTATGTTTGGTTGATTGGTTGGTTACTTCAGTAAATGTTTGACAGCATGACTAAAGTAGTCAACCAGAAAAATGCCGTGGACATAATTTACTTGGACTTCAGTAAGGCCAAAATAGACCATGACCTACTACTTGATACAATAGAAAAAAGTGGGTTAGATAGCATTACTAGCAGATGGATTCATAACTGGCTGACTAACCACACTCAACATGTAGTCCTTAATAGAATTGCATCTATATGGCTATCTTCAATATTTTCATGAGTGATTTAGATGAGGGAATAGAAGGGGAAGTCATCAGATTTTCAGATAGTACCAAGCTGGCAGGAATAACCAACAGTCCGGAAGGTAGGCTCAAGATACAGAAGGATCTTAACAGACTTGACCACTGGGTCCTATGTAACAAAATGAAATTCAGTGGTGAGAAAACTATGGTTCTATATTTAGGCAAGAAAAGCCAAATACACAGGTATAGAATGGATGGAACCTGATTCAATAGTTGTAACTATGAGAGGGATCTTGGAGTCCTAGCTGGCTGACCGGCTGTACTCAGCATGTGGTCCTCAATGGAACCGCATCTACATGGAGGGAAGTGTGTAGTGGGGTGCCCCAGGGCTGAGTTCTGGGCCCAGTGCTCTTCAACATCTTCATCAATGATTTTGACAAGGGGATAGATGGGGAAATCATCAAATTTGCAGACGACACCAAGCTGGCATGAATAGCCAACGCTCCAGAATATAGGCTTAAGATACAGGAGGATCTGGACAGACTTGAACACTGGGCGCTATCTAACAAAATGAAATTCAATGGTGAAAAAAGTAAGGTTCTACATTTAGGCAAGAAAAACCAAATGTACAGGTATAGTATAGGGGATACCTTGCTCAATAGCAGTAACTGTGAGAAGGATGTTGGACTCCTAGTGGACAATCACTTAAATATGAGCCAGCAGTGTGCTGCAGCCACCAAAAAAGTTAAAACAGTCCTAGGTTGCTTTAACAGAGGGATAGAATCAAGAACGTGAAGTGCTAATACCACTTTATGATGCCTTGTTAAACCACACTTGGAATATTCCATCCAGTATTGGTCATCATGATATTAAAAAAAAAATGTTGAGACTCTAGAAAGAGTACAGAGAAGAGCAACAAAGATGATTAGGAGAGTGGAGGCTAAAGAATATGAAGAACCGTTACAAGAATTGGATATGTTTAATTAAACAATAAGATTAGGGTGATAGCAGGGTTCCAATATCTAAAGGGCTGCCACAAAGAAGAGGAAGCCAACCTATTCTACAAAGCACCTGAAGGCAGAAGCAATGGATGGAAGCTAATCAAGGAGAGAACCAACTAGAGATAGGAATAAATTTCCTGACAATTAGAACAATCAATCATCAGAATGGTTTGACTTCAGAAGTTGTGGGTGCTTTGTTGCTGGAGGTTTTTAAGAAGAAAATGGATAACCACTTGTCTGAAATGTTATAGGATTTCCTGCTTGAGCAGGGGGTTGGACTAGAAGGACCTCCAAAGTCCCTTCCAACCTTATTATTCTGTTGTTCTGTTTGCCTGTGGAACAGTGACTAATGTGTATCTACTAGAGCAGGGGTGTCAAACTGCCAGCCCGCGGGCCGGTTTCATCATACCGGAGCTGCGCCCACCCCATTGCCGGCAATGGCGAAAAAGCTCCGATACGTTGTGCGACGTCACATGACGTCGCAAGTTTGACATATCTGTACTAGAGTGAATCACAAAAGTTCACAAACAGGTTTATCTGAATCCATTCTGTTTTAAAGTTATATCCAAAAGCTATGTCCAGGACAACTCTAACAACAAGCTTTTGTAGCTATTATGCCACACTATGACAATTTATGGAATATATAGAATACTAGATTTTTCTGAAGCATCATTCAACTTTCACCAAACCATTGTAACTTCATGAAGAATTGTGGGACAACTGACACAACACAGACCATCTGCCTATTGATGGAAAAGCAGCTTGAGAAACAAACCACCATAAATATGGCTGTCACTGAGTTATTGGACACTGTAACTGGAAACCTACAATTACAAGGCCCATGGATGCTATTATATAGTGATGCTACCTTAATACAGAGTGAAACGTGAAGATCCTTTGAACCATTCATTCAAAGGTGGAAATCTGCTTTAATGGTTTAGGAATGGGGGGGTCAGTATTAATTAGTCTGTATATCATTGGAGAAGAGGGCATTTTTTTTTCTTGTTTCAAAAACCTTTATATTTTTACTTACAGTTAAGGCTGTGAAAGTATCTGTCCTTTTAAAATTATTTCAGGATAAGTATTCATTTCAGTATGAATCAATAAAAAATCCCTACCTCGTTAATTCTTTTCCTTCTTAATGGTACTTTAGAAAAAAGGGGAAAGGAGCTTCTGGTGAAAAGATGGCCAATGCACAACACCCCCTGGGAGAGATCCCTGGAGCTCCCTGAAAGGTTTTTCTCTGGACTGTTGCTTTTTCAACTGACCAAGAGAAGGAACCAGCATTCCTTTAGTTCAGGGGTGTCAAACTGCCGGCCCGCAAGCCGGATGCATCATACCAAAAACCGTGCCCACCCCATTGTCGGCAATGGCAAAAAAAGTCACGATACGTCACGACACGTCACGTGATGTTGCAAGTTTGACACCCCTGCTTTAGTTTATATGACTCTCCTGGGTTCCGGAGAGTCCAAGAATCATCCCACAAGATCCTCCATGCAGCCCCGGTCTGCAAGTAACTTCAGGAGCTGTGCTTCAACAGCTGGGGAGCGGCACTGCAACCACTTTGTTGTTGAAAAAGCAGTTATTTTGGAATTTATTTTTCCTCCCACAGACTCCCATGTCTAACAAGTCTAATATTGCAGAGGCACAATATAACTCTTACTTGGAAGCAACCAGAATTTAGCATGCGCTAAATTCAGAATGGGAGCTGAATGAAAAAGAAAAAAAAATCCAAAGAAGACAGTTCCAGTAGCTCGTCTTGTTTATTTATATTGAGTCCCTTGGACTGCAAGGCGTTCAAACTGGTCAGTCCTAGAAAAGATCAATGCCAACTTCTCTTTAGAAGGCCAGATTCTGAAGTTGAAACTCAAGTACTTTGGCCACCTAATGAGAAGGAAGGACTCACTGGAGAAGAGCCTCATGCTGGGAAAGATGGAGGGCACTAGAAGAAGAGGACGACAGAGAATGAGGTGGCTGGATGGGGTCACTGAAGCAGTAGGCGTGAGCTGAAATGGACTCCAAAAGATGGTAGAGGACAGGAAGGCCTGGAGGAACGTTGTCCATGGGGTCGTGATGGGTCGGACACGACTTCGCAACTAACAACAACAAATAATAATTTGTTGCTCAAGTATTGAACCACAATAAACCCATACCTTCTCCATCTGAAGAAGATAGTGATCAATGAAATCCTGTGGCTCATGCAGAGAGTAAGATTCCTTGTGTTTCTCTATTTCCTGTTTTGCAAAGAAAAGCATAAGGTCCCTAGACACCTGGGCCTCCTTGTGAGGGCCTGGAAGGTACTTCATTATTTGTGGAAACAAACCATACATCTAATAAAAAAAGGAAGAAGAAAAGTTATTTATTTCCCACCACAATTAAAAAGATTCTCAAGCAGCTCACAGTAATAGACAACATTTAATAACCAAAGAAAAACATTACAAACCCATTAAAACATGGCAAACCATACATACATGGTGTTAGACCTCAAGGGCCCTCCAGAAAAGCTATTTACAAATTCTTGACAGGTAATGTCGGAGGCAAATAGATTATTATAAAGCTATTATAAAATTCTCTTATTCTCTCATTGTCCCTGGGAGTCTTTGTAAATATGATTACTTATGGCTAACTGAGCTATGATGTAATTAATTAGGCCAGCTGGATTTATATGCCAGCTAAATAATGCATTAACTACCATTGTTGAATTTTCATCATCTGCTAGCTTGTGATATAGTATGCTGAGTTAGCATCTCAGAATCCAAAATGGATCCCAATTCAGAGAGATTCAGAGGCTCCCAATCCTGGTAGTGTTTTACAAAATACATTTCAACCAAAATCACCTATTAGCAGTGCTTTTTTTCAAAAAAAAAAAAAAAAAAAAGGTGCCGGAACTCACACACATCATACAACCTGCCTTGCCTACCCTACAAGGTTCCATCCAAAAAAGGTGCCGGAACTCCGTTCTGGGCGTTCTATGAGAAAAAAAGCCCTGCCTATTAGATAAACTAGAATCAGAATTATGAACATGTGATGTGCTTAACAACCACTGTGACTCGCAACAATAATTGTAAAAATAGCTGTCAAATCAAGTCCAATCACATGGTGACTCATATGACACATTATGGCAGCAACAATTTACAAACAAAATTGGGACTCAATTATGGTTGCAAGGTATATAATCCTAGAGTATATATAAATAAGTCTGGTATCAAGATCAAGATATATCATTCTTCCTCATTATTCAGACCCCACTAGGGTATTATATATAGTTCTCTACACTGTGCTTTAAGAACAACATTTCTAAATTAGGGTGTATTTGGGTAGAACAGCTGAGACGACAAGAGTCTTGGAAGGAAAAACTTAAAAGGAACAATTGGAAGCAGTAAAAGCAGTGGTGGGATTCAACCAGTTTGCACCAGTTCGGCAGAACCGGTAGCTAATTTTTTGTTGCCCAGGCCCAGAATGGACTTCCGGAAGCGGCATCCACACAGAGAACCGGTTATTCACATATTTGAATCCCACCACTGAGTACAAGAGACTGTCCCAGGGAGCTGTTAACATATGGCATGGTTGGCCAGCTGCTGGTGATACTAAAATGATGGATTCCTTCATAGGTAGAACCCACTTTGGTTTAGTGGTCTATGCACAAGTCTTGAAACTGAGCAACTCTGAGTACTAGTCCCAACTCAAGCACTAAATCAGATGGAAACAAAATTGGTTTGGGACCTTTGTCTTTTTAATAGAAAATATGACTCACAAAATGGAAAAAGTTACCAGTGAAATTCACAAGAATTTCAAGGGCTTGAGTTAGCTTCTGGTAGTTTTCATCTTCAGGAGCAAATTGACATCCAAAACTCAAAGCGCATATGATATTGCAAACTGCATTTAGTACCGGAAGTGATGGGTCAAATGGCTGTCCTGCAAATGAAGGTATTTTATAATGAATATTTAAGGAACAGGGCTTGTAAGGGGATGAAGGAAGAGAATTGGGAACTCTGCCAATTATTTAAAAAAAAAATTAAAAAAATCAAATCAAATGCATCTGTTTTTTAAAAAAATTTGCAGACAGAGATTTGAGTCATTACCGCAAATTGCATACCTTTTGTTTGTCTAAAGATCTCCACCAATGTCTGAGCTGCGTCTTCTATCTGATGCTCAATGCTTTTTTTCCCCAGGCCCAGCTTCCTCAGAGAAGTGATGCCGATGTGTCTCTGCTGTTTCCAGGTGTAGCCATTGGAAAGAATAATTCCTGAGGGCATCAGCAGACAATGATAAGTTATACCTGATAACATTCACATTAAAAAAAACCAGGTGTAGTTGTATTCTCTGAATTTCAGGTGGGAATATGAAACCCTTCTGACATGTTGTCCTTTCGTAAAATTATGGCCATGTTATTTTTTTTCTTTAAAAAATATTTAATCATTTTGGAAGTCACATAGACACTGGGAGACATATGTGGTGTGGTGACTAAACTAAACTACCCCACCTAAACCTAATTCTTGTACATGGAAATAGTGAAAGTGTATGATTATGCATAGTTAGGTAGTTATTCTGAAATTAATGTCTTTGGATGGAAGGGTCATATAGAGAGGAATGGATGACAATGAAAATTTGAAGGAAGAAACAAAATATGAACAAAAAAAAGGAATGGATTGAAGAGGAAAGGGAAGATGTGGAAATTTTTAGTTGAATTATAAGAGCCTCAGGAAAAAAAAGAGGTAGAATTTTAATGAAAAAGAAATAATGTCAAAATCAACTTATGAATGTAATAGACCAAATAGAAATCTATGGATATGCACAATAATTTGGGGTAGAGTGGAGAAAACACTCTCTCTCATATATATCTCAAAGGTGTGAGATTATAGATATAGATATAGATATAGATATGGAGATGGAGATGGAGATAGATTGATAGATATAGATTGATAGATATAGATTGATAGATATAGATTGATATAGATTGATAGATATATAGATATGCATAATATTACCACAAATTATTATACTGATGATTATTAAGATACCATTTCTTACTATTTGCACCTACCCCTTCCATTCTGTAAAGTACTCAACAAACCATCATATGGTCGATCAGAGAATTCCTCTGGGAAGCTGGTCATTGCTTCTTTCACAGTTTTGAATCCAGACAATACTACTACAAGGTGAGGTCCAGCCCACATGGAGTATATATTTCCATATCGTTTTGCATGCTGCCAAGTGAATCAATGTTGAGAAATGTTACAATCAAATAAAATAGATAATATACCACCTACAATCTTTCCTCAGTCCTCAATTCTAAGACCTTTCACCATATTCTCTACTCTTTAGATTTTTCTCTCTTTAAGATTCGTGCTAAGAACTTCTCCATCCACTTTCTTTTATTTTCCTGGGACATTTCCTTCTCTATATTTCTGCCTAAAATCCACCATCTCCAATCTTATTTTGATATGTAGGTTCTGAGGGTTTTGCTTGATAAAACATACAGGAAACCAGAAGTTTAAATTTAAAAATAAATAAAATAAAAAAAGTTGCCTTCAAGAGTTACGTGTTTATTCAGCTGAGTAAAGACGGGCTTCTCTAAACAGAGAGAAAAGCCCCAGATATCGAAAAAGCCTTATTTTTATACCTACTTTGATTACATAAGCAATTCACCCAGCAAAGCTGACACACATAAGATAGAGACTTTGCCCTTTAAGGCTGGCACACTGTAGATGAGAAGGAAGAAAGCAGAAGTAGCTAATATGTTCCCTTTTGGGTGGTTTGGGTGTTTCCCCAAGGCACCACATGTTCCCAGGTGGGTTAGAACAGAGGTCCCCAACCTTGGCAACTTTAAGACCTGTGGACTTCAACTCCCAGAATTCCTCAGCCAGCCAAGCTGGCTGAGGAATTCTGGGAGTTGAAGTCCACAAGTCTTAAAGTCGCCAAGGTTGGAGACCCCTGAGTTAGAATATTGGGTGTTTCCTTTGCTGTCCTTTCATGACCTTGCAATCATGGGTCTGCAAGTGGCCAGAGAGAGCAGGGCCATCTGCACATATTCACTGTCCCCTAAGTCCGGGTCAACAGTTTTCTCCATTCCCCCTTGCCCTGGATGAGAGAGGGCCTTCTTACTGCCCACTCCTCCTGTGACTGACAGGTATGTTAGTCAATGGTTGTCTGAAGCAGCTTGTTCATGAGTCACATCTTTTGAGCACTACAATTTGGATGGTTTGAAGAGGCTTTCTCAACCTCTCTAACCTTCTTCCTTTATAAGCCATCAACTCTTCAATTCTCCAACTGATTGCTATGTTGACAGGACGGTCTACAGACTTTGATCTGCCTGGCAGGGTTGCTCTTTATCTGATGGGTGGCAACCTGAATTAAGATTGGCCACAGGAGCAATAAAATCTCCATACAAACTATTGGGTAAGGTGTTACAATCTGCTTGGTATGTGGCCACATTCCATGCAATACATGGCTCATGAAAATACTGTGGAGGGAAGCCTTGTTAGTCAAAAGTAATCCCAAATCAAAAAGAATCTGGCAACAGCCTTATCTGGCAAGAGCCTTATGACACTGCAGAAGACAAATGTCATCTTCAACAGAGGGGAAGTGCACCCTGGTGAACCTGCATTGTTCTCAGTGCTACAATTTGCTCAGTAGGCAGGGCCATTTTCTCTGGCTTCAGTAAAAGATAGAAAATATGGAGACAGGGCTGCAAGTATAACAGGTTTTAAGACTGGACTGGACTGGACTGGACTAGAACTGAAGCTGGAAGAGAACTTGGAGGTCTCCTAGTCCAACCCCCTTCTCATACAGTTTGAGACAAGTGGCTGTCCAGTCTCTTCTTAAAAACCTTCACTGATGGAGCACCCACAACTTCTGAAGGCAAAGCTGTTCCACCGGTTAATTGTCCTCACTGTTAAGAGGTTTGTCCTTAATTCCAGGTTGCTTCTCTCTTTGGTCAGTTTCCAACCATTGTTTCTTGTCCTGCCCTCTGGTGCTTTGGAAAATAAGTTATCCCCCTCCTCTTTGTGGTAGCCCCTCAAATACTGGAATATTGCTATCATGTCTCCCCTAGCCCTTCTTTTCTCTAGACTAGCCATACCCAAATTCTGCAACTGTTCTTCATATGTTTTAGTCTCCAGGCCTTCTAATCATCTTAGTTGCTCTTCTCTGCACTTTTCCCAAAGTCTCAAATTGATTTATTCCTGTTTTTAACATTGTTTTTATCTATGACTCATGTATATGGCTGTATGGGTTTTATTTGTAAGCCACCCAGAATCACTTAGATGAAATGGGTGATATATGAATTTGATAAATAAATAACATCACATCTTACTCTTTATAACTCAGATCCAGAAACTTTTTTTCATCATTCTAGAATTTCAGAATCAGTAGAGGTCATTTAGGCTAGCAAGTTCAACCTATTGTCCACTGCAGGAATACAAAATAAAGCATCTTCAACAGAGGAATGTCTAACCTCATTTGAGCAGAGTGAAGGGGAAATTACCCTCTCTCTGGTAAATTGGTTCCATTATCCAATTTTACCATTTATTAGCAAGATTAAACTAGAATCTGTCTTCTAATAATTCAACCTCATTATTTCACTTGCTGCTCTGTGAAAACAGTGGTGAGCAGGTCTTAGTTTGAATATTCCGGCATGATGTGGAAAATGATTAATCAGGTCTCATCACCCTTGTTTGATTTAATTAAATTTCTCATCATGCAAGAATATTTTACTAGATTAATTGATTTGCCTGTAATAATGGTAAAAGAAAACAATTGAGAATTATTTTGAATATTACAGGCTGATTATTTAGAATGAAATACCTTAAGGAAATAATCTTCACGAAGCCAAAACCAGTCAGCCCACAAGGTCCCAATGAGAGGTAGAGCCAAAGGACCGGGAGGCAAATGTCTTCGGGACCAGAGTTGTTTTAGGAAGAGGAGAATCAGCAGAGCAAGCAGCAAAACAAACAACAATATCCATATCACAATCATTTTCCTGCTGGTTCTTTATCTTTGAGACTTTCTGGTAAGCCTGGAGGTGGATGTATCCTTTTATCAGATGTGTTTTGCTTTTCTTCCTATTTTACCTATTCCATTGATGAGAAACAAATAACAACAAGTCATTTAATGTTCATCTGTCGGATTGGTGCTGGTACTTTGTCAACAAGATATCACATTTATGTGGGTCAATGATGTTATCTCTCACCATATGATATGCAAATAACAGAGGAGGACTTTAAAAAAAAATCAAGAGCTGTGTACCCTAAAGATGCTTTTTTCCAAAAGGCAACTAGAATTTCAACATGTAAAAAACAAGAAAAAAGTGAAAGAAATGATTGGTCCATTAGTGGGGGAAAGTGGCAAGAAGGTGACAAGCAACAGGGAGAAAGCAGAACTATTTAACTTGTTTTTTGCATCTGTCTTTACACAAAGGGAAAAAACAGTCCAACCTATCAAAAACAGTGCCATAAAGAACAGAATAGAAACACAAGTTAAGATAGGCAAGAAAATGGTAAGTGAGCACCTGTCTAATGTAGACGAGTTCAAATCACCAGGACCAGATGGATTACACCCCAAGGTTCTCAAGAAACTGGCAGATGTGATCTCAGAACCACTGAACTATATTGTCAACGCTGTTAATATAGGATATTATTTCTTTGACAAGATATACAGAACTGTCTGGTATTTTTAGAGTTAATTCAGATGACAGAGTGAGGGAGGAGATTCATAAGGAAAGCCTGGGAAAAGGAACGGAAGTGAATCTTTGCCCTCTGGGCTAATTGGAAGATGTGACTTATGACTGCAAAATAAGGGAGGGGTTTAGAAAGAAAAGTTAGACGCAAGCAAGCGAAATTCAGATTCTGGCATATATCCATGATGTGCCGTCGATTTGTTACACTGTTAATAAAGACTTTAGGATAAACATGCCTGGGAGTTCTTTGAAGTGTTTCATTAGTCGGAACCATGACATCATGCCAGAATCTGCAAATTTTTCAAACCAATTAAGGGGTCCCGAACTCCAATCACTATTCCTAAACTAAGGGGTAGACTGATAAAGATTCGGGGAAGATCTCATTATGGAAGGGGAGAGATGGCTTGAGGCCAGCCCCTCAGCAGCAGCAGCTTCCCCAGGGAATGGAGCGGCCGGAGAAAGAACTCTGGCAGATTCCCCAGCTGGGAGTAAAGACTTCAAAAGCAGAATGGAGAGATAACGAAGTTTTGGGTGAGTCACTGGAAAGATTTCAAAACCCAGAGATGAAAAGCAGGCTGGACCACTTTGGATATTTGAAAACCCTACAACTCACCCGCTGGCAATTTTGGTGGCCGGGGCTGAAATGGGATGTGGAAAACTATGTAAAAAGTTGTACTGTATGTGCCACAATGAAAAGAATCCCAGGGAAAATCCCCAGGTTACTGCAGCTGGTGGCAGACCCCTCTCAATCCTGGGAAGAAATAGCTATGGACTTTATAGTAGACCTACCTGAAAGTAGAGGAAATACTGTCATCTGGTCTGTAATAGACCTGTTTTCAAAGCAGGCTCATTTCATCGCCTGCAAAGGATTCCCATCTGTCCAACGACTGACCAAATTGTTCCTGAAACATATCTACCGGCTGCATGGTGCCCCTAAGCGAATAATTTCGGACAGGAGGGTGCAGTTCACAGCGAAGTTTTGGAGGAGTTTTCTTAAATTAATTGGATCATCTCAAGGGTTATCCTCTGCTTTTCATCCTGCCACCAATGTGGCTGCAGAATCTTCTAACAAAATGGTGGAGCAATATCTTATGTTTCTTACCAACAGATGAACTGGACTGATCTCCTCCCTTTTGCGGAGGTGGCGTACAATAATTCTGTGCACAGCAGCACCGGCTACACGCCTTTCAGAGTGGCCACAGGAAAAGAGTTAAGCTCAATACCTGAGGATATCAGGTGCCCTCCGCTTCCCAGACACTTGACCAGTGGGTGAGGGGGTGGGAAGAAGTTTGGAGAAACACAAAAACTGCTTTAAAAAAGACTTTTGAAACCTATAAAAAGCAGGCTGATAGGAAGAGGGCTCCCCAAAGAACATTCCAAGTTGGGGAAAAGGTTTATTTGTTAACTAAGTATTTACGCCTCAAATTGCCCAGCAAGAAATTGGGACCAAAATTCTTGGGGCCTTTCCCCATAGTAAGGATCATCAACTCGGTCACCATAGAACTAAAACTCCCTAGACTTTTAGGGAGAATTCACCCAGTTTTCCATTGCAACTTGTTGAAACCTTATCAGGGCTCCACTTTAAGACCTCCCCCAAAGAAGGCACCTGGGCCCCTTGTAGTTGAAGGACAGACCCACTATGAAGTGAAACGTATTCTTGACTCTAGAATTTTTAAAGGGAAATTGCAATACCTAGTACAGGATACCCGTTGTCTGAAGCCACCTGGGTGAAATCCTGTGAGGTGAAAGCTGACAGGCTCGTCAAAAGATTTCATGTGAGATACCCCAACTAACCAAAAACTAGTCATTAACATATGCTTTTGTTTACATTACAGGATCTGTCCTTTTTTGTAAGGGGGGCCGGATGTCAACGCTGTTAATATAGGATATTATTGCTTTGACAAGATATACAGAACTGTCTGGTATTTTTAGAGTTAATTCAGATGACAGAGTGAGGGAGGAGATTCATAAGGAAAGCCCGGGAAAAGGAATGGAAGTGAATCTTTGCCCTCCGGGCTAATTGGAAGATGTGACTTATGACTGCAAAATAAGAGGGGTTTAGAAAGAAAAGCTAGACGCAAGCAAGAGAAATTCAGATTCTGGCATACATCCATGATGTGCCGTCGATTTGTTACACTGTTAATAAAGACTTTAGGATAAACATGCCTGGAGGTTCTTTGAAGTGTTTCATTCATATATTTTTCAAAGATCCTGGAGCACTGGGGAACTTCCAGAGGACTGGAAAAGAGCTGATGTAGTTCCCATTTTCAAAAAAGGGGAAAAAATGGATCCAGGAAATTACAAATCTATCAGCCTGACCTCAATACCTGGGAAGATTCTGGAAAAGATAATCAAACAACAAATCAGTGAACACCTAGAGGCAAACAAAGTCATTACTAAAAGCCAACATGGATTTGTCAAAAATAGATCATGCAAGACAAATCTTATTGCATTCTTTGATCAAGTGACAAAATTAGTGGATCAGAGGAACGCTGTGGATATAATTTACTTGGACTTCAGTAAGGCATTTGATAAAGTAGATCACAACCTACTACTTGATAAGATAGAAAAATGTATGTTGCAGCTGCCAAAAAAGCCAACACAGTGCTAGGCTGCATTAACAGAGGGATAGAATCAAGATCACGTGAAGTATTAATACCACTTTACAATGCCTTGGTAAGGCCACACTTGGAATACTTCATCCAGTTTTGGTCACCACGATGTAAAAAAATGTTGAGACTCTAGAAAGAGTACAGAGAAGAGCAACAAAGATGATTAGGGGACTGGAGGCTAAAATATATAAGGAACGGCTGCTGGAATTGGGTATGTCTAGAAGAGAAGGACGAGGGGGGACATGATAGCAGTGTTCCAATATCTCAGGGGCTGCCACAAAGAAGAGAGAGTCAAGCTATTCTCCAAAGCGCCTGAAGGCAGGACAAGAAGCAATGGATGGAAACTAATCACGGAGAGAAGCAACCTAGAACTAAGGAGAAACTTCCTGACAGTTAGAACAATTCACCAGTGGAACAACCTGCCTCCAGAAGCAGTGAATGCTGCAACACTGGAAGTTTTTAAGAAGAGACTGGACAGCCATTTGTCCAAAATGGAATAGGGTTTCCTGCCTGAGCAGGGGGTTGGACTAGATGACCTCCAAGGTCCCTCCTCCTCCTCCTCCTCCTCCTCCTCATTATTATTATTATTATTATTATTATTATTATTATTATTATTATTATTATTATTATTATTATTATTATTATTATTATTATTATTATTATTGATCATCGCACAGTCAGCTAGATGTTTGGACTGGATTTGGCATTTTTGTCTGTCTATCAAGTCCTTACCAAGGACCTGGGATGGGCAGATGTGGATGTTTGATGCTATTGTTCTCCAGACATGTAAATGTGTAGCTTAACCTGCTGCTGGAAATTCTATTTGGTCAGTTTACGGTTCAATATATTGTGTGAATTGAGAAAAATAATTATCAGGTTCACTCACCTAACCTACAAAGATACTTTTTCCTATTTTCCGGCAACTGCGAGGTGGGATAACATGAAAACCCATCTCCCGAGGCCAGGTGAAAGATAATTTCTCAAGTTGCCACCACTGTCTGCCCTTCTGATGGGTGCAGCTGCACAGAGTGGCGCTCTGCACAGCTGGTCAATGTATCTCTATGGCTTCCACCAACACTTTTAATGTTTCCGGTCTCGCCCTCCTTCGGCGGTAGCAAGGCCTGTCGGGCGATGGTGGCTGTAAGGGGCCTCAGTATTTCGGTGAAGGCGACTGAGCCAGATCCCATGGAAGTGGAAGAGGG